>NC_079155.1:10307803-10610833 GCF_947563725.1 Argiope bruennichi
TTTATTTTGTATTTGGTTGAAATAAAAATGTTTGTAGGACATTTTATAATATAAAATGAAAAATAAGGCATATTTTTAAATCCATGTTCATTGTTTTATGCTAGTTCATGAAAATTTTTTTTTCAAAAATACAGTTTGATTAATAATCCATTATATTTATGTATTCGTAAAATGTACATATATTTTACTTACGATAGACAATGACCCTATCGCCTAAAAATAAACGAGAGATCGAGAAATTACAATATAACGATTTATAACGATTTCTAGTGACGGCATTAAATCATTACTAACATTTCAATTTTGCATGAGAATATACCAGGTTTAATTCGGTAGGTTTGTAATTGGTTACCAGTTTTTTTTTGTTTGTTTGTTTTTACACATATAGAATTTTAAGTTAAATTAGTGCTTCTTGCCACTGATTAACATAGTTTAAAATTCAAGGAGCAAATTTATACTTGCCATAAGAATTTTCTGTTAAATGTGAATAATGTAGTTTTTAATAAATGAAAATAAATAAACTGATCGGTTGAATTTTAAAACATCAAATATGGGACTATGCCTTCTCCTCATCCCTTTTTATTTCTCCCCCCAAAAAATATTAATTAATATTGTTACTTTTATTAGAAAATCCTTACGATTAATTTCGTAATCGTGAGATATTCCAATGACTATCAAACAGACGGATGCGATTTTGAGAAGAATAGTGATATCTTATTTTATTGCTTAACTGTTAATTGTTAAATTAAAAAGCTGAGCTGTTCCCCCCCCCCAAAATATTTCTGAAATATCTTATTATAGGTGGAAATTTAATTTCTAAAAGCTGAAAAGATTATTTTACAATAGCAAATGTTGAAATTTATTCTTCGTACGTCAATAACGGCATCTTATAATTGAAATCTAATTTACTTGGATTTCATGAAAAGATAAAAAAAATACATATAAAGTTATGGCTGTTTCTACGTTAAAGTCAACATAAAATAAAATTTAAAAAAATCAGAAATCTAATCAGCTGCAGAAGAACATTCTAAATTAGTGTGGAATATTATCTTTCGAAAAGTGCTGGAGACTCATTTCTCTAAATAAAATGAAACAAACTTTGGAATTTCTGCTTAAGCTATTGCCAACAAAATGAAAATACTTTAACGAAATATATTTAAAGCATGTTTTATTAGAATTCATTGATTTTAAAATTTAAAATTAGTAAGTAATTTTTATTTATTCATTTATTTAGATATCATATATATATGTATTTTAATTCTGTGTATAAAAATTTTATGTATATTAAGGGTAAATTATATATCTATGTATAATTCAATTATTTATATTGTGGTAATAGCAATTGAGTAAAGATAACGATTTGTATGTACTCATACTTATTCAAAGTTATAAAATGGAATAAAAAAACTGAAATATTGATGCCGGTGGATTAAAGACATCAAATTATTGTTTAAATTGATGTACGTAAATAACATTATTTTTAGATTTTTGATTCTTTTTCAAATTAACCATGATTTTTATTATAGGATTTTATTTAAAATTATACATGAATCTAGAGAAGAAATATTAGATTTATCATATATATATTTTTTACAATACATATACCATGTTTGACATTTTCTTATCTTTTGACTCTTTAAAATTTATGTTTATTTCATTGTTTAACATTGAGAGAAACCGGGGTTGCTTGCCAGTTGATTTCATCAACGTATTATTCGGTCTCTATCAACATAACCTTTCTACTCACAATTAATTTTATTTATACTCCAATTTATGTGGTTTATATAGATTGCTAATATTTATTTTGATATTTTATTAAAGATTTAATTCATCTTAATTAATATTTTATCTATTATCTGAATAATTCCGGAGATGTTGATGTATTTTTATGCTATGTTAATAAAGTATTAAAACATAAACATCTTTTGATTTAATCACTGATTAAATAGCAAAAGTTTTACAAAAATTTAAGATGCTAGAGGTTAAATCGACTAAAAGTAAATAATATTTATATATTTCTTCAAATAACTGAAATTTTACAAATGTTAATAAATATAGTTCATTTTAGGTTTGCCCTATGATACTAACACAGCATATTTTTTCCTCCGACCCCCTTAAGACTAACATGGCCGTCTAGCTGAGAGGACTGCAAAGAAAATGAGAATATGTTACAGACAGCATGGCAGCTACCCGAAGTGGTAAGCAAGTAATTTTGTGAAAGGCTTAGGTCCTCGCAAGGTGTCTGGTCTCAACGGCGAAAAAGAGAGCTTAAGGGATGATATCTCTTTATATGCTGGCGAGTACAATATATCCGTTCTTCTATTTACATGATATCGCCCCTTTTTTTAGTTGCCTTTTTTGTACTTGTATATATGTATATATAGCTTGTGAACTGAAGCTATTGCTACTGCAATTTTGTTTTTCATACATGTTTCCAGATAGAATCGCAATGGTTCGTATGACGATGGATATTGGAGTCGAATTTTCTTCTGGCTATGGTCGTTACGATGATTCAGAGTCGAAATTGGTGAAAAGGGAGGCACTATATTTGAAAAATGTTCCGAAATGCCCTTTGTCTAGAAATGGTTACAATATTTCTTTATTTGGAAAATATCTGTAGTTTTTATATTGAGTTTTCATTTTAATAAATAATCATATTAAAGATTGCCTTTACCTATTTACATATCTCTTGAGTGTTGTTGATAGTTGCTTCAAACTTTCATTCCGAAATTAATTTAACTTTTAAAGAGTTTAATCATCTTTTTAAATAAAGTTATTTTCTTTATATGTACAATAGATTATTTATTAATATAAATACATATAAATGTTTAATCAACCTTTAAAATAAATTTATTTTATTTATATGCACCATGAATATTATTTAATTAATATAAATAGATATAAATCATTAACTCGTTGAATTTGATACAGAAAAAATCAAATGTAAGAGACAAAATTAAAAGATTAAGAGTCTTAATTCAAGAGAATTAAAGTAAAAAATCGCACAATAAATATTTTCACAAGAAATAATAAATATTTAAAATCAAATTTTTATATCCATATTCGATATAATATTTAGAGTGATAAATTATGAATACGATTGTCAAGTTTTGATTTCCATAATAAACTGAATAGAAAATAATATTCCTAAATTTCTTCATTTGTTCACTTGTAATATAAAATAGAAATTACTTGCAATATATAAGAATTTTAATTATTAATTTAAATATATTATCTTTCATCAAAATCGGTGTATAAAGTTAAGAAACGCATTTCCTTCAAATGTAAGTATGGAATAGTACATCATATGGAAATTTTAGTCCCTAATCACTTTGTTCCAATCTATACAAATATTATGATTAGTATATATATTCGCAGTAAACATTTTAGTGAATAAAGATTAATTGTACAGTTAAATAAATTATAAATTATTTTATCAGGTTTCCTAACTACAGTTTTAAGTAATAATGGGGTATTTATCTTCCCATTAAGTAGTTTAAACATAATATATATATATACTAATTAGATATTCAGAAATATAATATTAATACTATATATATATATATATATATAATATTTTTTTAAATTATATCTATAGTAATCCCGTTTCCCCTCCAAAACTTCCTTTGTGAGTAGAAAAAAATGTATTGCTCGAACAAATTTCTCTCAATGATCATACATCAACTTTAACATCATGAATATAAATTATATTTGCTATCCATTGAATTGGAAATAATTTTAATCAATAAAATTAATTATGATGTACATAATATGTTATTTAGAATTTAAATTTAACTAGCTATGTAAAAAAAAATCCTTTTTTTTTTCTTACAATAATTCTTGCACAAAATACTATAAATATTTTTGTATTTCTATTTTGAAACGGACACAGACTTTCAAAGGGAAAAAGAAAAGCTTCACATCATTGAAAAATAAAATAAAAACCAAAACGAACTTCCAAGTGGCCTTGTTTTGTGCATTTAAATTCAAATGCCTATCTTAATTTCCTTCTCTTTAGTAATAGCCAAAAGCACTCAGAATATTATGGTTTCGAAGCAGAAACGAAAAAAAGAATCCTTTTATATTGAGATAGCTCTTTTGCTAAGCGTTCCTTTTTAAATAAAAGGAGTTGATATTCGGTTCAGTTAACAACACAATAGGAAATACATTCTAAACGCTTGCATTTATTTGCATTGATGTTCTAAAAATGGTCGGAAACACTTACAGCGAAATTCCGTATACAAACTTTTAGAGTCATGTTTGCTTACCAGTAGGTTCTGAGTCTATATATTTACTTTCGATTCAAAGAATTTCTTCTTTCTACCTCATTTACAATATTTCGTAAATCACATACAATGGATGTAAATAAAATACTGTAACTAGTCTTTCCTTGCTGAGCTGTTCAGGAAGTGAAGACAATTTCTGCACAGGATTTCGAATGTTTAGAAATGGATCTACTTAAACAAAAGCAGTTCTATTTCGCTTGTATAAATATTCCATTATATATATTTTTTTTATAACCAGGATTATAAAGACAGAGTTTCAGGTCCACCATTTTATGATATCAATAGTAGAAAAAAAGGAAACATTCAATGATAAAGGAGTGGGAAAATTTTGTTATAATAATATAAATATTGAGTTCAATTGCTCACTTATTTTTAATGTTTATTTGCAGTCAGTATTATTATTAGTTAATTTTAAAGGAATTTAATATCACGTTTGATTCATTCAAGTATAATTATTTTTTAAATCCAGATATTGTCAGCAATAATTTCCTGAATAAATTGTCTAACTCTATGTCAAATAATTTATTTGCTACAATGCGTTTAATAACATATGTACAAAAACAAATATGACTAGAAATGCATCAGTTACTTCAGAAATTCCGAGGAAAACTAACTAAATTATCTAAATGCAACTACCTAATCAGTATCTAATAAAATACTAATAAAACCAATATGCACATTTTACAGAAAATGTAAAGTTGTCAACAAAAATTATAGGAAGCTTCTTTAACTTGTTATTTATTTTCTCATCTTCTCAAAATAGGTGTAAATAGAAAAGCTCAAGGGACAGATCTATTTCGATAGACATATTGATTAACAGGGCTAATTAGCATAGCTAATTAATTAGCATTTGGAAATTTTCCCATTACGCTTACAAAAGTTTTTCGATCAATCGAATACTCGCCATGAAATAAACTTTTACAAAAATTGTAAATTTGTAATAAAAATTTCGAGAATTATAAGGTTTTGAAAAATGGAGCTTCAACCGTTAAAAAAACTTTAACATAAAAACTTTTGACAATATTTCAGGAACTATTACACATTTCTTAAAGTGTTTTGGTTCATTAAAAGAGCATAATTTTACTATAAAAATGCATGAAATAAAGTTATAAATAAAAATATTGTTATCTTTTAGATTATTCATATTATTACATTTTTAATATATTTTTTTTAAAACGATGGTGAATAAAAAGTGAATTATGCTATATATAATTTGTGCATAGTTTATATGCTAAAATTTTAAAATCCTAAAAATTACATGCATATTTGTAATAGTAATCGAAAAATTAAAAAAATATATTGAAAACTCCCACTGTCGAGCGGTACCGCATCAACGCACCTAGGGACCGCACATTTTCTCTAATTATATTCATCGATCTGCTACTTTTCATCAAAATTAAGGCCATTTTAAAATCGCAGTTGCATAATTTCTTGATCAAATGATTTTTATATAAAATAGATTTCATTAATTATTTAAATATATTAATATTTTTCATCAGAAGTTATCTATAAGTTTCGGTAAAGCATTTCCTTCGAAATTAAATATGGGGTATTATTTCAATATAAAAATGTCAGGTCCTAATCATAGTCACAATCTTCATAAATAATTTCGCTTCATAAACAATTTATCCTAATTTACTGCATTAGGATTATTTATGCATATTGGTTTTTTCATTAAATGACACTCTTGTACTTCAAAATAATTTGTACTATATTACGGATTTTATGTCAAAACTACATGCCAAATATCATAAATCTAGCGTGTTGTATTTTTGAGCAATCACGTTTTAATACTAATATGCAGATTAACAAGCATTCAGCCAATTAATACACATGGTATGGTCCAAAGTTTAATATAAATCTTTTGCTATAAAGTTTTTTATACACTCATCATTTAATTTCATCGACGCATTTCTTTTTAGCTATTATGTTTTCGCGAAGGTATTAGGATGGGTATACAAAATGACTTCCAATATTCTGATTTTTCCCAAAAGAACAACACAGAATACAATATTATTGGTGTTAAAATCATACCCAAATTTCATTTCAATACCTCGTTTCCCATTTCTTGTTCCAATTCAAAGAGACCTAACGAAAGAGAATTCAGTAATATCTGAGTGTCAAATGATTTGAAGATTACGATTTCAGGTTGAACAAAAAAATATTAATTCTGGTAACGAATTGTTTCATCGACATAAATGTTACCAGTCGGCAATTATCTTAACCAGATAACGTCAGATGAGTTTTCTTTAATTGGCTTTATTACTATAAATTAAAATTCTGACATTTATTTATTTTATTATCTGAATGAAATACTGTTTAATGAGATCAATAAATCTATAACATAAAATCAAGCGTACTTTTTAATTTAAAAGTCTCTTTCAATAGCTTTAATTTTGACATTAATCATTAAATGGGGACCTGCGGTCTGTGAGACCGCTAACGATGGATTTTCGATCACCCCTATTCTATTTTTAGCTCAATTGAATGTATTGACCCTGTAGCTTCCTGTTTTGTGACCTTTAATACGCGTGCACTTTTTCAACCGATTTCAGCGGATGCTTTTTTAAATAATTCGGTTATTTCTTTAAGCGCCGTCTCTAAGACCGCACCTCCCTGTTAGTATCCCAGTGATAAACAAAGCTTACTAGATGACGCTAAAACTTGGGCCCCGAAATATCATCCAATTTACTGATTCTATTAAGAACAATTTTAATGACAGAAAGACTCCGACACTTTTAAATGAAACAGAAAGTGATTTTAGTGATAAGAATAATTGTACAAAACAGTTTTTCGATGAAAGTTCGCCTTCAACTGATTCTGATATGTATGTTCAAACATGATTAATATTTCTAGTGATAATGTATTTTGAAAAAATTTTAAAATATATTAATATACCGATATATATATATATATATATATACAGAATTTAGAGGTTGATTTTTATTCTAGTTCTTAACCTCTATGTTTAAAATACCCAAGAAAACCGTGCTATGAAAATCACACAAGCCGATAAAAAAAAAGGCAAATTTTACCCATTGTAATTTTTTTTTTTTAATTTTTCATATAATTGTTGAATTTTACATTATATTGTCTTCTACATACCTTCATATACTGTAAAATTAAATATGATTTAAAAAGTAAAAAGTAATATGTTTTCTTCAAGAATATTCTTTATTGTATCATGTAATTTGAGAAAAAAAAATGTATGTTCCAACGCATTTACTTTTTTCAATGATAATATATTTTGAAAAATGTCTAAAACATATCTATATATCAATAAGAATGTCTGCAAAATATTTTGGCAGTTTTTCATACTAATTCATTCATTAAAAAAATTAATTTGAATATAAGTGAAATGCGGTCTCGTAGACCGCACCTCCCCAGTTAAGGGTTAAAGATATCGAAAAACATTCAATATCTTTCATTTTAACACAAGACAATCTTCTCGGATTTTATGTGACTCATTACTCAGACAATCTACTTAATTCGCTCCTTAATTGAAAATCCACTTCAAAATAATATCCTTTCCTTTTAATAAAACCTGATAACTTCACAGAATAAAAATATCTTTAATTAACCTTGCTTATACTTTGACCTTAATACCTTACCAAACAGCTGTAATTCTGTTTTAAATAATTAGTTCAAGATGAAAATTTCTAGATGCTGCTGAACAATCTTTAAAGCAACATCAAGCGTTAAGGTTGGGTTACAAATTATTTTGAAAAGCAATGAAATGGTCACATTTCCAATCAAAATATTATACAGTTTAAAATTCGGAAAGGATTGTTCAAATTAATATTTAACCTGAAGCGTGCCAGTTAATTTTCCGAAATATCAATGAATAAAGCAAAAGAAATGCTTTTTTTCTTTTCCCAATCTGACGTTTATTTAATATATGATTCTAAGTGTGTTGACTCTTTTCAAGCGCAGACTTAAGCAAACAAAATTTAACAAACACACATGTATATATATAGATAGATAGATTTTGGATGGTTGCTCTACCAGATTATTCGGCTATCTAACTTGTCCATAAGTTTTCTATAGGATTCAAGTTTGGATTCCGGACCAGTCCAGTCGGTCACTCCATTGTTATCATACCAATCCAGAGTGGAACTTGTAACGTGACAAGTGTCATTGTCATCTTAGGAATAACAATGATCTAATTCGTGTAACTGCCACAGTGTAGGAGGTGCATTGTTGTCTGGAACAATGGAGTAGAAGTCGGCGTTGAGCGTACAATGAATTGGAATCATGGGTCTCAGTCCATATCATGAGAAATCTCCTCAGACATTTCACCTCCACCAAACTTTATTGTAAGGGAACATTGCATTTTGTCAAAAGGCGTTCTCCAGGCATACGTCAAACCCAGACTCTGCCATCCGACTTGTGAAGATTGAACTTTGATTCATTCCTCCAGAGAACCTACTTTCATATATCTACGATCTGAATTCGATGTGCCTTGCATCACCTCAACAGATAAGAGCGGTTGGATTTTATAATCAAACGCTTATGGGCGACATGAAAACCAAAAAATTATGTATCCTTGCAGATGGTATTTACCAAAATAACAATCCCAGATGTTTTTTGGAACTTCTGGAGTATTTGGCCATCGATTTGGTGTCGTTTTTACGAATTTCTTTGGACAGCATTTGTCGGTATCTAACTCTTAATTTCCTAGATCTGCCGGATCGAAGCACATTCCGGTAATCACGACTCAATTTCCAATTCTTAACCACAAATGCCACTGTTGATTTTGGAATGTTTAACCAGCTAGATACGCCCTTTAAGAATCGGCCATTTCGATGATATTCGATAATTACGCCTGTCTCGAAGTCAGACAGCTCTGAATTTTTTGGAATCTTTCATGCTACTAATGCGGATGCTGTTTACTACACGATATTGAACTAGAGAATGTGTAACGTAGATCAGGACCGTAGATATTCTCTCTATATATAAAATATAAAGTATGTAATGGATCGAATTAATAAGAAATATCGGATTCCGTAATGCGAAGATTCCGAGATACTGATTAATTAACTTTTATGAAGTCGATTAATAAATTTTTTAATCTAAATAAATCTGTCCCCTAGAATAATTTCCATTGACACCAATTATGGGTAAATGCGATAATAAGTAACAAAGTTGGAGAGCTGCCCCATTATTTTTGTTGACGACTGTAAAAGCTGTAGATAGAACATATAAGTTTATAAATGAAGCCAAATGAAAAAAGAATACGAAATATAATAAAAACATGGCTGTAGAACTAAGAAGAAGATGCGAATAGGGTGCAACCACATGATATGTAGGTAAATTATAATTCATATGGCTGGATGTGTAGAATGCTATCTGATACAAGTTAAAAGGCACCGCTGGACCACAACTAAAACATTTACTTACTAAAAAAAACAACTTAAATTATTACAACCAAATCTTGGTGTTCGCAGAAAACATAGGAATGAACTCTTCTATCTTCATAATATTTACCTCCCTAAGTAACCCGATAATGTTGCTAAAAGAAAATCAAAGTTCAACCCAATAGAATGGCTGGAGATGCTAAGGTTTAAAACTCAGATGCACGAACCGCTACACTTATATTAAAGAACACTAGAAAAGTGCTTTTTTAACACAGCAAAAATGATCATGACAAGAATGGCAATATATTTTTATTCATGGCGTCTTTGACACCTTCTGCACGAATTTTCTCAGTGAATTTCATTAATTCCTCGGTAATTAGCCTTAAACATTACAAGAAGACGATGCCATTGATAATAAATTTTCTTTTGAGGTAGACCCAAAAGTCTTGATAATATATATTTTAAAGATCATTTCATACAGTCTAAATTGTAGTAAATTTTCCATATAAAAACGCTCCAGTCTGCTTCAATTCCGATATTGAGTAATTTTTCCATTAGATTGTGTAACAACGTTGGTTTTCCTTTTTGTGCAACTAGAAACAGTTTGAATTCAGGATATTGCTGAGATATATTTGTAAATAATTTCTCATTGAAGCTTTAATTTCTTAGAATTCAGGTGAAGATCAAGGAATTGAAATTATTAGTGTGTGTTCGAATATGTGATAGCATTCACTAAACAAATGGATGAAAATAGATTGATTCAACAATTCAGAAAAAATCAGCTTCTAACGCTCATTGCTATAGATGATTTGAAAACGATAGCAATCTGAATTCATTGCACCAATAATTAAGTTTCTATCTTTTTAAGTTCATTTTTCAATTACTTTTCTCTCAGAATCATTTACAATTTTTATGAATATATTTTAATATTCTGAAATCTCATTGCATTTTGTATACCTTTGTATCAAACGAAGCCTAACTCCCAATATGATTTCTGTTGAATTAACAGTCATGTTGATGATTAATGAATCTGAATCAGGGTCATTTTATTTTGAAATAAATCTTTTTTAGCAAAACACTTTATTAAAATAAACATTTTTAGGACTACAAAACGGCTATCAAAGCTTCGAAAATGCTACTTTCATACCGTAATACTAACAGCAATTATTGATATTGGAATTTTTTCACCATTTGAGTATTATTAGAATTGCTTCAAAATACTGAAGTCTGCAATGATATTTTCTGAATAGATAAAATAAAAATGTAATAGTGTGAGTAATATCTATCACTACTTATTCGAAACCTTTTTGGAAATCGCTTACAAAAGAAATATATTTCATGTTTTTTTAAAAGGAATGAAAATGTAAATGCTAATGGATTACATCAATATTTTTTGTGAATAAAAACGTTATGAAAACAAAGCTTCGTTATTTGAAAAACAACTTTATCCTTTTATATAAAAATGGTTTTGTTTCCGAGTAATAGAATACCATTTCGCTAAAAATGAACCAAAGATTTTAAAAGCAATTTAAATCTTTTTATCCTCTTAACTAGTACGCATAACTGTTTTTATTAAATATGTAATAGACTTCAAATCTGATTATGATGCATTTTCGTATAAATATTGCTTATACATTTCATAAATTTGATAAAAATTGAAATATGGGGATATCATTTAACACTTTCTAATGGATGTCTGACTCAAATTGCATACGAAATTATATAAATTTCCACTTGAAAATTTCAACTCAACCTGAAAGGAAAAAAACATATAAGTAATAATAAAAAACTAAATAAGAGATTAAATATAAAATTTTGCATAGTTATCCCCATAAAACATTTTGTGATATACTATTTACTGTTTGGTTATTAAGACAAAAATAGATATAAAATAATAGAAATGGATATATTGGTACAATGTTACAAAGAAAAAAAACATTATTATTAAAAGAGTATATGGCTTTAAATAAATTTGATGCCCAATATAATTGGTTTTTAGTTAGTTATATTAACATACTTGTATTTTTATTGAAGTGAATTTTCAAAAAAAATTGCCATTTTTAAAATTGAATTTTTATTTTTAACACCAATAAGATGAAGAGGGAGGCATTATAGCATGTAAAAGAGATCTGGAAAAGTTGAACGGTGTTAATATTCATAAATTTAATTTTTAATAAATTCGCTTTGGGTTTAAATTGATTTCTTTGCAAATATTATCACCATGATTTTTTATTGTAGTTTTCCTTATCAAAAAAACTTTATTAATATTATTTATTATGCTGTTTAAGAAGAAAATGCAAAAATATCATGCTGTTTGAAAAGAAAATGCAAAATTTTATCTCCTATCGAGCCCCAGTATAGAGGAAAGATGAATTTGTCCTCTGGGTGAGACGTTAGATGCCATTTTATTCTTTAAGGTGTACGTACACACTTGAAGATTTTTTTAAAATTTTAACTTTAAAAGTCCAGTTTTTTCATAGTAGGTCATTAATATATGTTTAAACGCATTTCAGTGAGAAAAAACCATATTACACTAATTATTAATTAATTAATTAATATTTAATGAGCTAATTAGTCTATTTTTTGAAACATAATATCTTAAATTCTAATTTGCACAGACACATAATTCTAATTGGAAATTATGCCTAATATTAATCTTCATGTTGTCTGCACCAATCAAGTTATAAAAATGTATAGTTTTTTTTAAACAATTTTTTCATCAACGATGAATAGAAAAAACGAGATTTTTTCTGTAATTTTAACTTTCAAATAGCTATAAAACATTTATTTCTATAAATATAACTTTGATTGAGGCACAAAACATCCGCTATTTCTTACAGATTATTTTGATATATAAATAACTGTATTTGGTTCATTTCTTGTTGAGTTATGATTGTTTGAATGAAGCAACATAGTGGAAAAATAACATTCTTCATAAAATGAGTTTTAAAAACACCGTAACTAGAGTTTTTAATGAAAGCTCCCTAAGAAAAATAATTATAACTCGAGAAATATTTCGAATATTGATAACATCTTGGTATCGTTTGAAAGCTAAAGGATTAGACAACATTATTAAGCAATAAAAAAATATTCGATATTTTGAACGATTTTTGAAGTTTCAAGTGTGTACATACACCTTTAAAAAGTAAGACAATTTATTAATTAATTAAACATTGTTAAGTGCTTTTTCTGGAATATTATGTTATGAAAGAATTGTTGAACATAAAACTCTAGCTTACAGTAAATTAACATCTAAGTTATTCATTATCTTACCTTTCTTTTCAAACTACCCGTCTTTTCTCCTTTTTTCAAAGTTCAACAGAATAGCAACTGTTAATATGCTACAGGTTTTGCATTTACAAGAACACAACACATCCGGAAGAACTGTGAAATCAGTTTTAGAATTCTCAATATGCGGCCATGTTCATTACATTCCTAACATAAAATAAATCATGAAGATAATGCATATGGCTTATGCTTTTTTCTTTAATATAAAAGTGCAATGATGGAATTGACAGTGAAGTGAGAATAACGAATCTTGTATGCAGTTAACCACTGAACATGAATATTACCATAAAAACTCATCATTGATTAATCGTCTGATAACTAAGCATTTGTCCACAATTTAGTTAATTCCCGATTTAGAAGTTCAACATTAAATTTTTTCTAGTGAAAACGTTATAATGAATCAAACAAAACCACTAATAATAAGTAAACATTAATAAATATGTAAACAATCGTATTAGATCCGTTTATATTGAATAATTCTGTTCATTATGTAATGCATTTAAATATGCGTATTACCTTTGAAACAGGGACAGTTGAAATTAAGTTATGCAGCTTAAATGAGCCAGGGAGGTATATATATATATATATATATATATATATATATATATATATATATATATATATATATATATATATATATATAGAGAGAGAGAGAGAGAGAGAGAGAGAGAGAGAGAGAGAGAGAGAGAGAGAGAGAGAGAGAGAGAGAGAGAGAGAGAGAGAGAGAGATACCTCCCTTATATATATACATATATAAGGGAGGTTGACTGATACCCTAAAGTATCAGTTTTGTCTTTTGATGAATTCAAATTTGCGCATAATTCCTTCAGTTTGTCCGATGTGATTTTTGTGCGCCGGAAAATAGAACGATTTGCATGCATTTTTGTCATCAATTTCAAAAATATGCTACGTTATTTTTATTCCAACTTATTCTTCGAAAATTATGTTCAAATCCTATATCTGAATTTAATAGAATGTATAAAAATGTATTGCAATGTTTAATTGAAATTCTGTTGTGATAACATATAGGAATTTTGAAATAGGCATTTATGCAAATATGTTTCTGAATATGCTTGTTTACAAATATATATATATATATATATTGTAGAGTAGGTAGTATTTAATTAAATTAATACATTAAGTAACTGTACATTTTAGAAACTTTGGGCCAATTTGCTTTTATGATCATATTCATATACGACGCACCAAATTTATAAGAATTATATTTTTATTTCGTAGCATCCATTTCATAGTTTATTTCTGCACAATTTAATTGAAACAAATGAGAGTATTCACAAATTTACTGCTACGAGTTGTTAAATAAAGCACTTCTCTTAAATGAAATTATTTGAAGGAAAACATTCCATTAAATTGTAAATGCATGCAACGTCATCTTTCAAATATTTACTCTTAAAACCCTATTTAACCACAATTGAAATATATGCTTCATAATTTCTTTACATACTGAAGATTAATTTATAAAGTTTATTACAAAAGTCGAATTATTACTACATTGTTATGAAAAATTTCATTCAAAACACTTATGTTGTGTTAATTACAATTTAATCCTCTCTTGCATTTCCCTTAACAAATTATAAATGCTCCATTTCCTATAAATTGCTATCTTAACAATAGTTCGGTTTATAATAATAAAACTACACAAATAATTACTTTTACAAACAATCCTCTTGAAATATCTAATTAGAAATGCTTCACATATTCACCTATATGTCATACCAATTTTTTTTCTAATTTGAACAGTAGGTACGGAAAGTTTTAATAGAACTGAAAGGGATAGGAGACATTTACAACCACGCGACGTTAATTAAAATAATGTCAGTTGGTGAATTGGATAAATGTCTCTGGCAACAGGCCAGGCGTGTTAATAACGTCAAATGTCATTTTTTTGACAGAAATCGATATTGAAGAGCACCAAATGGACACCAATTTCACTTGTGCTCGTAATATAATTGAAAGCACCTCTTTTCTCATTCTAATTTCTTTGAATCTTTATGGTTTCTAATTTACTGGGATATATCGCCACTACTTAATCAAAAAGAAAAATTTTCTTGAGCACATATTTTAGCAGATTTAATAATGATTTTATGGAATGTAAGTAAGGATAAGTCAAAAATTGTTCCATTTTTTTAATAGAAACACAAAAGTTTTCATGCATAAATTTCTTCAATTAAAATAAAAGAGAATAGAAAAATTGCAGAGTCATAAATTTCTAATAATAATAGTAATAGTAATACATTTTTAATTGAAATGCATTAAATTAGAACCAAAATAAAAAAACAATTGCACCGTAACAAAAAGTAACGATATAAATTTGTACGTGTGTGTACAAAAAGAGGGAGTCCTAAAGAAGTGGAAGAAGTTTTGTTTTAATGTTGTATTAATTTTCCTTTAGCTTTCAGATTTTTTCGTCTGATGAGATTGAAATGCGCATGTAATTAAATATAATATTCAGCATGTGGGAGTCATTCCATTCCGAATCGTTCCTTCATACTTCCAAATAATGGTCTTATCCCCACACCTTCCTTCACTATGTATGACAATTTTGCTCTTGGACAAGGCCGTCAATGCTATGAGTGCTCATACTTTTATTTTAAGAAATTTATGCATGAGAGTTTTGTGCTTTTTAATAAATTGAATAAAAACGAGGGTGACCTTTGGAAAATATTTCTTAAAAAATTGAAACTACATTTTCACACACGTCTACATTTTTTTTTTTTTTTTTTTTTTTTGTGAATATATCACATGCTGAATTTTATTGACCTAAATTATTGCGTTTCAGAGTTTTCGCATTTACATGTTTGAGAATGTACAGACTTCTCATTGTCACCGATTTGCACCTTAGATGTTAAAGCTATGCTCTAAATCTTCTAAATATCGTTTTTGTAGTTACATGTTTACGTGCATACCAGCAGACAATCTTGTGGCAAAATTTTGCAGAAAATTCAATAAGATCTATAACATTGCAGCAAAAGGTGTATATCAAATTTCTCCAGTTTAAGACACTTTTTTTTTATTTACCGTGTTTTCAGAAAGACATGAAGAAAGACAAAATTTTGTTTTTGTAAATTCAAGAAAAACTTAAATCTGGGGAAATGTCAAAACCACGTAAACTTGTTTTTCTTTACTGTTTAATTCGTTGCTTAATTTGTCTACAAGATATTAAAAATGTGTCAAATAGTTTCCTTTGATTAAATGCTCTGTTTTATCCAGAACGGTAACCAAAAACATATGAAATATTTTCATTCATTATAGATGTAAATTGTGTGTATAAAAAATCATTTTTGTTATTAAAGAATGTCGTTGTTTGTTGTATAGTTTCGTATCTTTGTACTGGAAGCTGATTACTTTTAAAGTCCATAATCTTGATTTAAATCAATGTATTGCCTAATATCTTTATTCAAACTATTTAATTTATTCTATTTTTGAACTAAAAATCTAAAAACTTCAAGAACAGATAAATACTACATACACAAATGTAATCTCATAAAAGATATTGGTTTAAGAATTTATAAATATCAATTGTAGCGTAACCCTATGCTACACATTATTTCAAATAATTATGATGGGCTGACATCTACCTGATGTCTGTTTTGGCTGAATGAATTTAACAATTATTGAATAAACAAGGATGTGACATGGAAATTATTTAATCACAACAGAAGCACTGCACGACGTTACATCAATAAGATTATTTGTACATTTATCAAAGTGAAAAACAGAACAACTCATGTCAGTTCTGGTTGGCTCTGATTAGCTGGCTAGGAGATACCATTCGCAGCACCAATGTTCGCTAAATTATCAATCTAATACTATTAAATGACTTTCAATACTTGCTTTCCTTACGTTTCTTGTACTATTGTAAGAAAAAAGAAATTATACTAACATCACATTGTTGAATTATGATACATAAAGGAAAGGAAAAAAGAAAGAAAGAAAGAAAAAGGAAAAGCAACTTCATTATGTTTATAAATACAGATATAAAAATGAGTAAATTTATTCTGAGACTTTATTCGATTAAATTTTGAAAGTAGTTTTTTTTGTTGTTGTTGTTGTTATTATTTTGCACTAGCTAAAATTTTACCTACGCTTTTCTGGAAAACTACCAAAAGTGTTTGTGAAATTTATAGCAAAAAGAGATTGAGTTTAAAAGTTATGAATAATCAATCATGTGAGGAAAATGGGGCATGGATACCGTATGCAGAGAAATTTAAGGCTAACTTATTTTAATAAAATCTCTTGAATGATGAAATTTTTATTTATATATTTATTATCCAGTTTTTTTTATCCATTCCCTGTTCCTCAATTATGATAGACAAAAATAATATTTTGTCTCTCTTTTTTCTCAGACTCGTTCATTATACATGCCATTAAGACCATTTCCAAAACAAGCAAATATTATTTAAATTATATGGAACTATTAAGTAAGCTTCAGGATTATTATTAAATTATAAGCATATATATTTGAACAAAGAGTCTTTTACACTTTTACTATTTTTTTCCAAAATTCGAAATGATAAAAATAGAAGATTAAGATTATATTCTATTTTAAATTACCTATATTCATGAAATCACACGAACTCTTTAAAAATGTAGGAAACTACTTAAATTAGAAGAATTTGAGTAGTTTCTTCTATTCATTGTAAGTAGTAGTTTCTTGAGTAGTTCTTCCACTTCATTTGTAAAAGATGTAAAAACTAGCCGCAAATTTATTTGAATAAAACGTATGGTATTTTCATTTATATTGAATTTTAATTAAAATTTGCATTGATTAGAAAATAAATTTTAGCATTTAAATTTAAAATAAACGGTTGCTTCATTTAGCATTTTACTTGAAAAGCGTCACATGCATAAATCATTAGTGATTAAATGTTTAATCCATCATGAAAATTTTAAAACTTTTTTTCTTGAAGAAGCCACTTCTCGTTTCAGCTAACTTAATTAAAAATATTTCTGGTCCCTGGAGATTCCAATCTTTGAAAACTCAATTTATTTTATCTTTAGAAAAAGGCATTCGTTTAATTAGATTATTTAAGCAAAATACCAAAAATTCAAAATCAGAATATGTTTTAGCATGCATCCAATAATATGAAGCCTATGGCATGTAAATTCAAGAAAGAATATTAAGCATATCAATATAAAAACTTGGATTCTTTTAGAAATTTTATTGAACAAAAACTACTTTTATCAGAAATTCATAAAAGTAAAAATAATTTTTAAAAGAAATTCCTTTAATATCATATTTTGCTTTTATTTACCATATATTTCAAAAACACGTTCTAGTTTAGTAAGTTAAACTGTTTTTCTTAAAAGAGAAATTTTTTTTTTCTTGCAAGTAAGAATGAAACTCTGCCCGTCGATCACATTTACAACTGAACTGAAGCGTAATTTTATATGTGACGCATTGTCTGATATAAAAGAATAAATCGTATAGACATAAAAAAGTAATAGGCTTAGCATACTTTTTATTATAGGTAGATGTTTCAGAATTTCTTCTCGGTTTTATAAGGCTTCTTTTTTTTCTATCTCTTCTAAAGTCTTAAAAATTTCTTTCGTCCGTTTTCTTACGTCTCTCCTGATAATAAACAAAGCCTGCATTTGCATACATTATGCAAGGTTGTCTAGATACCAACGACAAATTAAAAAAGAAGGAAAAATTGAATTTCCGGTAGGCTTTTATAGAATGCGTGTCTAAAAGGTACACATGATTTTTTTTCCACATTCTTTTCCCTAAAAAAATTATCTAAAAGTAAAAGAGAGATAAGTCAGGCCCATTGTTTGGTAGTCAATTGGGAATCCTTTTTTATTTTAATTAATCGCGGTTTAACTACCATTGAATAAAAAAGCTTAAGATAATGTACAAATAAATTAGTTGATACTCGCTCTTTCTGTTTTGAATTAGCCATTAAAGAAAATTTAGATAATCTATGTTTAACATTTACTTCGAGACCAAGTCAACGAATTATTGTGACAGATTCCTTTCTTTGTGTAGTCGTAAGATTTTGATGTAGACTATATATTTGTGATTTCGTGCAGATAAACTTCTTTTTAAGTCCAGATATTTAAGACATACCGACTGCAAAAATTATGTTAAAATGCTCTTGGAAGTATGATACATCTGTCTCTCATTTTGTATTTCGAATATTGATTTCCTTTCTTTAATTACTGTAACAAATTCATGTTCCATATTCCCTCCTTTTTAATTAAAATTAAAACAAAAAAATATATAAATACAAATGTATACCAAACAAGGTTCTAATTACATTTGACAAATATAATTACAGAATATTTGTTATTGGAACTTAAATTCCAGCTCATATATAGACGCATTTGAAAAATATATAGTATCTTAACCTAAATTATTTATTCGAAGCGTTCCTATATCAAATTTGTATACTCATGGTAACAAAAACAAAAGGAAATAGGAAATAATTCCAATTGTGAAATACATTAAGCAAGAAATTTCCCCTTCACGTCTCCAAAGAATTTAAATAATCCTAATACTGAAATATTAGAATTATTTTATAATTATCTTTTTATTCCCACTTTTAATGAAATCTATACACTTTTGATTTTTTTGTTATTCAAATAGTATGTATATCCTGCTAAATAGTGGAAACAAGTTTATTAAGTTTCGCCAAATATACTAACTACTGCACTCGGAAAAATTACTACGGGATTTTTGAACATCATTCACGAAAGAAGTCTGCATTGTAGTCTTATGTAAAGTAATAAAAAAATCATAAAATTGTATAAAACAATCTAATAAAAAATGATAAAATTAAGTAATTATGAGCTAATTATGAACGAAGAATAGTTCTAATGCATAATAAATTTTATCTGAATATACTTTCAAAATGTAACGTATAATTCCTTAGAATACGTGCGAGAATGTGTTTCCTTAAATTTGGCCAATTTTCTGTATATGTGGTTGTTTGTTTTAATTACTCAACATTTCTCTCGAATCCATCGATTGAATTAAAAGTTTACGTAAGAACGTGAATTTTGTTTACGCCTTATTAAGAATCCAGTAACTACACATTAAATTAATGAAACTCTTTTAGTCCTCAAATAGCATGATAAAGATGATGATTTAACTTTATAAAGCCTACATTTCATATTTTATATGATAAATAAGAGCCAATGTTCGCACACTCAATGAAGGGGACAGAAATGTGTTATTTAAAAATTCTTTCATTTTATTCGAACATGGGAATGACCATTCCATTTTTTCTCTCGTTCCTTTTTTTCCATTCCATTTTTTCTCTCTAGCTACTCTCTCCAAATCGAATTACCAATTAGAAGAATTTCATAATTTTGGACTGTCAAATTTCTAAGAAAATTCCTTCAATCTAGCTAAAAATATTTAAGAAATAATATGAATTCGTAAAAGTGAGTTTACTTGCTAAATACTTATTTTCATTTTTAATTAAATTAACACTTTTCAATGTTCATATAAAGCGAGATGGAGATAGATGCATGATACCGATACATGTAATATATCAATTATGATGAATTTTGTAAAGTAATTTTTTTTTCAAGCGCAGTTTTTACTTTACAAGTAAATTAGAATAAAAATAGAAAAAAGAAGAGAATTAGAAAATTTAAAGAAGTAAATTAGAAAAAAAAACATTATCATTGTTCTAAAAAAAAGAAAAAAAAAACATTACCATTAACCTGTTAAAAGTATCAGAAAAAATTGCCATTTATAACCTTTCTGGAAACCTAAAAGTTTTGAAACTTTCTATTCCGAAGTTGACATTCTTTCCGAAGTTGACATTCCGAAGTAAATATTCTTTCAGCTATAATATATGCATTTGAAATATAATTTAAGAACATAAAATTAATACTTTGAGATAACTTTCATTCTTATTTTTCTATTTAATTCATTTCAACATTTTTTTAAAAATTTTATTTAAAAATTAGAATATTGTTTTGGATACTTAATATTACATAGCGATTTCCTTAAAAGCAAAATCAGAAACAAATGCAATTTTATGCCACTAGTTTGATTTCAAGTAATACAAGGAGAGAAATTATTGTTTAAATAAAATCACCTGCTAGTCAGAAATTAATCCCAATAAAAACTTTTGTTGCTGAAATAATAGGATGTGAAAACTTGAATTATTTGATTTTTGGCAATTTACTAATAGTCTTTATTTTGTCATTAAGCATCCTTGATTAAATTTATTTGTTTAGTGATAATTAATGTCTTTTTATAATTCAGTGTTGTTGCTGTTTACGTTTACCAAAGTTTCGCTTTTGCTTCATCAAATTATTTCTTCATGTAATGTAATAATACAATATATAAGATAATTTCCATGATGTATAAGCATATTGTATATAATGATTTTATTTTTTCTTCAAATGCTTTATTTTTTTACAAAACTGTATAAGTTAGCGAACATAAAATATAGTAGAAATTTTCATATTAAATATAATATTTTCTTTTCTTTACGAAATTTAAACGTATACTGTTTATGGATATGTTTAGATATATTGTTAAATGACATGCCAATATTTTTAAAACGCTCTTGCTCTTCTTTTTTTTCCATTTTATGATTAAGAATATCAAAAAGAGTTTCAACACATATATCCTTTATTTATTAATATTTTAAATTTAAAATAAAAAAGCATAATAAAAACAAATCAATAAAGAGGGATGTTTTGAGGTTTTAAAATAATTTTTTTAAGTTCTTTTCTTCCAATAATTTGTCGAAACAATTTTTCATAGTTTTAAAACAAAGAGAAAAAAAGGCACTATTCTGTGACGTAATTGCAATTAACATTGTCTCAATTTTATAAATATAATTTGAATTAAAATTTTAAAACACATAAAAGATAAAACAAGTTCTTAAAGCATTATGTTTATTTAGAAATGTATAAGTTTTTCATTTTTTTAAACCCAAAACTAAGCAATTTTTTTAAAATACCTTCGAAAATTAGCTATTCTGTTTGCGTTTAATTTTTAACTGAAGAGATTTAGAAGTTTCATTTAACGTGATGCATTTCAAATGCATATATATATAAAATTTGGAGGTTCAGTTAAATCTGTTTAATGTATTTATGAATACATTAACATTGCTATAAACTTGTCTAATTTGAATACATTAACACTATTTATATATTATAAAACATTATACTTTTGCAATGAGAATAAACCCGCATCTTAAGTATATTATTACAATAATGTTAATATAGCCGAAGAGCCATACAAGTAAAAAAAAATTATTATAATTATTAATTACATTTTATGATATTTTATTATTTACATTTTTATTATTTACATATTTATATATTATATTTTATATATTATATTTTATTATTAATATTTTATTATTATTTTAAAAATATTTTATTTAAATATCATTTAACGCATTGGATTTTCGTTTACATTAGAATATTTTTTTCTTTCAGATTACTTTCTAATATTTCTTCCTGTTACAGAACTGAATATTTAGGCAGATCGGAAAAACTTAGGAGAAATTATCTTGAGGCAATATCATCTAAAACCTTATTACAGATACAAGTTATCTAATCATCAATGCGTATTGAAGAAGATTTCGATATCGAAAGTAAAAGAGACAATCTCTGAAATAACGGAATGATTTTTTATCAACGTATCGGTCTACATTTGCGTTAAAAATTAGCAGGATTTCATTCCTAATTGTTTAATATTGAAACTATAATTAAAGGTTTCATGAAATTACGAACATTCAGAAGTTAATGAATTAAAAAAATGCGATTCTTATAACTCATTTCGATACTGTAGTATATACTGTTCAACTAGAATACGTAAAATGTGATAACTGAAAGAACAAGGAACACGCCAAAAGACAATCGTAAAATCAATTAAAAAAAAAAAACAGCATACACACTATTCGTGTTATTACTGATTATTACAGATATTATATTGAATTAGCATTATTGTAGTATTGCTTATGTATCAGTAAAATTCACATTATTTTCTTCAGTTTTTTTTTTTGTTGTTGTTGTTGTTGTGTATTTTTGTAGGATGTCATTGAAATTGGAAAACTTGCTGATTTTAAAAATGAAGAAATTTTGTTTCAAGTACAGTTTGAAATTATTTTTTTAGTTACAATACAATTATTTTTCACCCATATAAAATACTCTTCAATACTTGCTTGATGGCCAGGGCTGAAAGAACAAAAGAGTCTATTCCATTTTAATTGCATGTTAATAAAATCTCGCTGTTTATTCCGATGGCTACTAGCATTCATTGAAAGTTGCTAATATAGTATTTTTTTTCCTTGCGACCATCTCAGCATTTACTTCACTAAATGAGCTCAGTAATTTCTGACCACGCAGCCAGCAAGTTTTTCTGAAGATGATTCCCAGATGTTTCACATTTCACTGCAATTTTTGCGCGAAATGAAAATTATAAGCTGAGTATCAAATGAAGGTTCATTTTCTTTCGACTTAGTTCTCGTTTTGAGAAGGGTACATAATTTCATGTCCTGCATATAATTAGTAAAGAATTTATTCCTTGTTAATCATAATTCAGATAGTTATGAAAACGTAGAAGCAGATTGTTTTGAGGCAATTATTTACAATTTATAGTAGAAATTCGCTTCCAAGTAAGTTAAATTTTTAAGCAATTTACTATAGTGCACAATTTAACTCTTTCGATAAAGTTAGATAATGCGAATGGAAAAATCTTTCTATTTATAGCACAGCGATCTTACAAATCTCATTTTTCCCTGTGAGCTAGGAAATGGGTAACTGGCGTTAAGATTTCTTCGATCTCCACTTCTTAAAGGTCAATGAAGATAGCTGAAAAGACTTGAAACAGTTGGTAATTGATTTAAATGGGGGGGAGGCATAATATACCCAAGAGATCTGGGAAATCGTCCTTGTCTAATAGAGGGTTAAACAAACAAGCAAAAAACTCTTGGGTAATCAGCAAAGATAGCGATGAATTTCTTTTAAATGTTGGAATTTGAAGATTTTATGCAATTGATTTAAATGCATGTTAACGATTTCTAATTTCCACGATTGAGATTAATATTGTAATCGATAGTCTTTCTGACGAAAGAGAGCAGAAAATGTTGTTTATACTTAGTTAATGAACGGGAAATACAAAATTTGATTCCACATTTTTTGACACTGGATTTAATCTTAAGACATACTTTACTAAGTTTACTATTTCTAAAAGTATACTTTTCATTGTTGAGGATATTACAAACCCTATAAAAAACGAATTTGTTTTGCATTTCGGTTGGTGTCATCTTAAAAGTCCTAAAGAAACGTCGATCGGCAATCAAATCTTACTGCAAAGATAAACTCACCGTGAAAAATATACGTGTAGAAAAAAAACACTATTAATGGTTATCCAAAGTACGTAGCATTAACGAAAGTCCACTTTTCTGAAACTTTAAAGAACATATTCAGCTTAATTCCCTTCCTGAAAAGTATGTTCAAGCACATATTTATCCTTCTTGCTGCTTGAATTCATACTCTACTGGAAGTGAAACTACTCTAGGGTTAATCAAGGTAATTCTATTTAACCTCATTATACCTGAACACATGATAATGATGTACTTTTTTAATTTGAGTTCATTAATAATAATATTAAAATGTATATCAAAAAATTGAAATTAAAAAATGATTAAGAAGTAAGTGAATAGTCACATTTATGATCCTCTTCCAAAACAAAGATTTTAGGATTGTCGAGAATTTAGTGCCATCCTACCACACCTATGAATGTATGACTCATTCCTCAAGTAATGCTGTTTTGTTATATCCTGGATAGATTTGGGAAGGGTAAAATAGAATCCCACATGTACGTCCCAGATTCTGTAAAGTTGAAATTGATTTTTTAATCTGGCGAAAGCCTTTCGTTTCTAGAAACTTCTTTACGTGATGAACACAATATGGGGGAGAATTTTTGGTTCTTAACCACTTAATAGCATTATTTTATCTAGTTCTATTGTCTAATTAAGTAGTAAATTTTATTTTAGGAATGATATGTCCTTTTGATTCAAATGAGAAACTATCGAATACTTGTGATATTTATGCATATTATAAGCAATTTTTTATTGAACTGTAACATTTACGAATGACTTAATGATTTTTTGTAGGTGTACAAATATCATAAACCGATGAGAGCAAGACTACCGGAAAATTAATTAAGATTTTAAAATGATATCTGGAGCAAATGCTTTCTGAAAATAAAAGTTTACAACTTTAAGAACGTATCTTTTCTGCTTCACAGTCAAGCAAATTCACCCAAAGTTGGGGAATTTCTGAACTCCTTCAAGATTACGCCTGCTCGTGTTTTTTGTTGGCCATTTTCTCTTTTTTGAATTAGAGATAATGGTAATTACCTCTAATTCAAAATTTAATTTCGCTTTAAATTTAATTTCGGTAATTTTCGCTTTTTTCCTACCCTTTCAGACGAATTGTGACAGTAGCTGTCGATAAAATATTGGAGTAGCTTGCAACTCAGTAGCTCAAACAATAATACACCTGAAAGCAATTAAATCTTTATTCGTGAAAACTCATTGGTATCGTTAAAACAACATAAAAATGCTTGTCATCTTTCAGAAGACATTCCTCGGAAATTTCTTTTCTTGAAGTGCCCTCCACAGGAGTTTGAGAATATTTATTGGGTTCCCAGTCATCACTTTCCTAAGTGCCTTAGTTTTCCTTACGAAATAAAATTTATTATATTCCTAATGCCTTGATATATTTTAATTTTGTTTATATTCCTTTTTAAAAAGTATTGACGTAAATTAACTATCAATTAATTCTTCATTTTTTTCCTAACTTATTCTGATAATTGTTATTCAGTTTATCATAATTGTTTCTATTTTTTTTATGAGAATAATTAACTCAACTTCTCAAATTCATCTATCATCTCTTACAAAGGAAGATATTTTAATTTAATCATGTATTAAGTCCTTGAATGAATTCTTTCATCTGGAAAAATATTCACTTCAGTTTCAATCTTCAACAAATTTTCTCAAATAATTTGGAAAGCAATTGTTTCTTTCCTTATTTTAGAGCCTATCCTCCTGAGATTCAGTTATCACTTTTGTCTCAAGAACTTGTTTACACAGACTTATGGGATAAGCCGCGATAAATTTTTTGCACGAGATACTAAAATTGTCCTTTATGGTCACATTACTCAAAAGAAATTCCTGAGACAGTAGATAACTTTACGACTTATTTTCTGAGTTCACAACCGGGGCATCTCAGCTTCAAGTGTGAGAAGTACTTTAAGTTTACAGGTTTATGAGAGATTTTTACGATTTTTAGTTTGACTTCGTTTCGCATTTATTGCTTTGGTCTGTCCTTACAATGGAAGCTTTCTGTTTCACTTGTATTATTTTCTTTCTTACTACTACTAACGGAGTGTTTCTATTTTAGTTCATGGTCGGAAATTTTCATCCTAGCACAGGAATTTCTTGCAATTACTTGAGGTTTGGAATTTTATTTCCTGCTTATTAATCGAAATATCTATTTTTTTTAAATAAAAAAGCATAGCGATTTAAAGCAGATGTTACTGTTTCATAATATCTTTAAAGTTATTGTGTTTACAAAATTTTGAAATAAAGGAAAACTGGGTATGAGAAATCCATTAAGCATCAAATTATACTTTTTTCAAGTGATCAAAAGCACATTTTAGATTAATTTTTGCACTTGACTTTCCAGTGCATTCCGTGTTCCGTTTCTCCTTACTTCTTTTACAATTTCTTGTCTTAAATCTACATAAATCTACATTTTTTTAGTAATATTCATTTTATATCATGTTATGTGCTTATTTCAAGGTACATCTTTTTATGCATTAGATTTGCAGAACAAAATATAAGTGATAAATGATAATGGCACTTTCTATTTAACTGCATTCACTATTTACTTGGTGTCACTCACAGCAGTACTCGTACTGCAAACGTTACTAATTCTATGCTCACGTCATTTTCCTGGTTTAAACCCAAGATATTCATGAAGTTTAATTTTTAAAGCATGTGCAATAGAATCAATTATTTCAAATTAAAATGAAGAATCCAAAATCCTAAAATGTATCACAAATACGTAGGGTAATACAGCGGATATGTGAGAGAAATTCGAGCACCAAGAGTAACGGATAATTCAGGAGGAAAGTGGCAGCATAGGAAAATATGTAAATGTATCTACTAAACAAGAAAAGGAAACTTGTATATTTCTGCATGTGTAGCGAGTGATCAGAGTGTTCAAAATGTAATTAAAAAATGTGAATATATATGCTCAAATCAATTTTCCTTTCTCTTTTTAATTACATTTTATGATATTTCTCTTCTTAATTTTTATACTCTGTTACCTTTGACTTACGTGCAAATAACGGAAAAATAAATACGATTACAAAAATAAAGAAAATGAATGCATTTTAATAGATCGATTTTGTATTTTGGAGATAAATTTTTGTTACAAAACAATTAATTTTTCAAGTGATGGTATGTTTTATAGAACAAAAAAATATCTGCGCATTTTATAGATGCTATCCCATAATTTCTGCTTTAATTACTGCTTTAATTTTTAAACTGTGGTTTTGTAGACATCAAATATCAGTTAAGTACTCAATTTTCTTCTTTGCCGTTAAAAGTTAAGAGGAGCACAGTACACTAAACTTAAAATAGCTAAATATAATTTAAAATTTTCAGCAATTTTATGTTAATTTTATACAGAAATATATCTGTATATTAAGAGTTTATTGAAGACTTGCCTTCCAGATAGCAGCAGACTAGTTAAAAATAGAAGAAAAAAAATTTTGAAATCGATTTAAATATTAAATCAAACATATCACAAGTTTAAATATATTTATTTTAAAGATAGGCGAACTGTGAAACGGAAAACATATAAAGGCGCAATCACCAATCAGTTTAAAATCTAATTCAATACCAGATATTTCAATACCAGATTTCTTTTCCAATCAGTATCTTAAAAGAGAGAAAATACTTTAAAGTTGACTATAGACATTCATTTTATTTTTGTATAAAATTTATTTGTAGATTGGAGTTATTGCTTTTAAGCATAATTTAATTACCTGAAAAATCTTGTATTATTTTAAGAATTATAATTTTACTTTAACAGAAGAAAAAAACAACAGAAAGGAATTTATAGAATACTAATTGTTCTATATTAAGCGGTATTATCATATATTAAGCGGTATCCAACCATGCAATTCAAATCAAAAACTAATAATAGTTCTGGATATTGTTCATGATAATATACATACTAAGCAATAGTTCAGTTTTATTGCACTGTCATTCTCAAAATAACTAAATTGTTTAACATAACAAAACATTTCTAAGAAAAAGAGAGTCTTTTTTTTCTGAATCTGTTGCGAAATCCAGTTGAATTATGAAGAATTGCTGAGCAAGACGGTCACCTGTTGTTTGAGATAATTCTGTAATCAAAGGGTAGAGGAAAAGAAAAAAAAAAGATTTAAACTTTCATCCAACGTTCCTAAATTATTTACATCAGAAGAAAATTGAATAAAATTGTCTTCGGTCTGGCTGAGTTTGGTCGGCTGATTGAATTAAGGTTGATCGTTCTGTTTTTGTTTACCTTGGATGGAAGAACAGGAAAAAAGAAGAAAGCAAACTCCCTTGGAAATAAGAAAGCATTCTACAGTGAAACCGATTCAAGAGTAGGCCTTCATATAAAAGGGATTTAGTAAAAAATCTTCGGATAGAAATATCGATCCAACTCCAGATGGAACAACATGTTTTACGATACAATTCAATATTGAAAATATTTTTCAATATCATGTAATATTACAAAATATTTTTATGACAAGCTCTTAGAATATTAAATTTCAAATACTTATTTGTTGAAAAAATAATAAGGAATAAAGTTGAATGAAAACTACTTTATTTTCCTTTTTTAACCTGTAACTGGAGACATGAATTTCTTCACGTGGCCTGAAACACGGAGTCAAAAGGACTCCATCTTTATTTTTCTTTTTTCACTTTTATAAACAATATATTCTAGAAATCATGCAGTTACCTAAAATATTGAAACCCTTAATATTAAATATGTTAAAACTATAATATTAAATGTTGAAAAGTTGTTATAAAACAAAACCTAAACAATCTTTTAATGACTATTTACTTCGTTTAGATATTACAGAATTACACTAATGTTAATAAATGTTAGTATTTAACAAACAAAAAAGAATACAATATTTTGAAATTTTATTTTATGAATACTCCTTTATTTCTTTTTGCATTATCCAAGTTAAAAGCAGTCCTGAGACATACCATCAGTAATCCCATAAATAGCATCACAAATTTTCAAAAAGAATAACTTGGTTATACGCGCGTGTTCATACTTAGACTTTTGCCAACATACAGCTGAAAAAACAATTTGAAGGTCTTGAGGAGATGATTGCATTCAAGTTCAAAATATAACGTGATAATCAGAGCTGATGATTACCCGTCAACTGTTACGGGTTATAACTATGCGTTTTGCAAAAACATTAAAACAAATCCTGCAGTCTGTTATACAAAAACACTGCATTATTATAATGTCAATGCAATAGTTAAAATCAACCTGGTGCCGATTGATCCAAAGATTTTTTTCTAAAGTTTAATTATTAAAAAAAAATACTTACTTTAACTTAGATTAGAGCATGCATTTCGTAACAACATTCTGTAATAGAAACATATTTGTCTTATAAGTAAATGGATTTTGAGACACTATTAAAAGGCACCTCACATTAATTTTTATTTAATATAATACGGCTTTGAACGCTAATCCGATCCATCTTACTTTCTGTTTTCGAAAATGAATGTTATTTACTCTTAGTACATATTTTTTAGTGGAACGCATACAGTTATTGCATATGTAAACCGTATAATTTATCCATATTTCAGTCAGTTTGATTTAGAAATTTATATAATTTTGTCTCCCACATATCTGTCCTTCGAAAGTATTCTTTAAAATTTCTTGATTCACACCTCAAAAATGCTGACTCCTCATATAAAATATTTTGCTGATTTAAAATAAATGATACACGTTATTAAGATAAGAGAATATTTTGGAGAGGTTATTTATAAGAATGTTATATACAATGATGAAAGCCAATAAATGTTGGAATTGAAAATTAAATGAATTCATCCATAAGTTTTGATTGACATGGAAAAAGTAGTTACAACGTGCAATTTGAAGAATTGATTGAATGATACATCACATTTAGTGATGATTCTATGATGCATCAGAGTTTCATAGTTTTATTATATACATTAATGTTTAGGATAAATGAGAATTCTTTAAATCAGATCGAAAAAGCTTAGTTTTAAAATCTAGTCAAATTAAATGGCGACAAAATATTTAAATATAAAAATCAATACTTTCTTTTTCTATTTCCTAATTATTAATTCCAAGTCCTGCAGATTTGATGAATTTTGTTTATGCAGCTGAACTGTTTCCGAAATATGTACCATGCTGCTGTGCTATCATTAATTCAAATACGGATATAATTTTTTCTGATGTGTGATGCAATTTGAGACAGAATTGCAAAAAAAAAAAAAAAAATCGGAGTTTGATAGGAATCTTTAAGGTGACTGCCTACGTTCGAGACAATTTTTTTTAAAAAGGCTATTTTTTAAGCTTTAATTGGTGTTTTCTAGTTAAGTGGGATATTATAAGAATAAAAATCTATTTTAAAAAATTCTGTGACTGCCCCATTTTTTTGAATTGTCAAATTTGATGTAAATTTTAGCAAAAATTAACCAAAACGGTTAACACTCTACACAAAATTCTAATTCAGCAATTAAAATTTTCTTTGCACATATCATACATAACATAGTTATCTTCAAAATGAACTAAAATCTAAGAGATTTATTGAAATGCAAAAATATTATGAAGGTTTTTATGTTGCAATGTACACATTATTCATAATTTTTCAGATATTTTCTAACAAAAAAGGCTATAAGTAAAAAAGTATTAGATGTACAACAAAACTTTTAGTTCATTTCATAGACAATGATATAAAGATCATTTTCTGAAAATTTCATTAAAAAATATTAATTAATGCTGGAGATATCATGTTAATGGTTTACAACTTCTATCGAAAAAATTATTTTGAGAAAAATGAGTTTAAAGTTTACAGTTAATTTAAAAAAGCATTTCCTCTTAATAAATCAGTCTAAAATTCTCCACATTTATAGGTCAAACCTTCTTTTACTTCATTCATTGCACATTTTTTCTTTCGCTGAGCTCTTTTTTTCTTTCTTTGAACTTTTGCAGCTGGTAATGAGTGCCTTTTTGAGCTACAAATTCGCTCATAATCAAAAAGCTTTAGTCCTTTATGAATTTGACTAGAAACTTCTATTTCCAATTGATTTAATACACTTTTTATGCCATTCCCACCTTCATTAAATTGAAGGACAGCAATATAGGACCCCAAAGACAGAGTTTGGAGCTCAACAAAATGTTGTTTTGCGACTATATTCCAGAGCAAACCATTAAAACTCTCATTAGCATTTTGTGTCATTCCATGCAAGCACTTCTTTAACAGTTTTTGATCACAAAGCTGCATATATAAAGGTTTGATGATGTTAATAATTTTTTCTGGAAGTCCAATGGATTTCCCAAGAAAGGTTTTCCCCTGTGCCATAGCTCGTTGATATTTACACCAGCTATCGACACCTACTGGACATTGCCCATGCATAGGATGTTTGAAGCTGGAACAACAGTGGTAAAATGCTGCAATAACTCCAGACTGCATGTTATTTAGATTATCAAGATTACTACGAATGGCAATTCCATAGTAATTCTGTAATCTGTCGATAAAATTATCAGTTAATTTGCCCTTGCCCTTCAGGCCCTTTGTTGATTTTTTCAATTTTCTCAACCGACTGCCAACTCTTTTTTGCACGTGACCAATGCATTCTAATTTGGTGACCGTATTTGCACCATATATATTTTTCACAGCATCGTAAGCTTTGGAGTCACCATCGCCATAATACTGTGTATATTGCAAATTTCTTGATTCTTCAGAGCGTTCAAATATACGATAGGCTCCGACAGTCTCCATACTAGAAGCAGAACCTTTGTGATTTCGACACGTATGCTTTTTCTTGTTAGATTTTGACATGCTGTTGCACTCTCTACAAAAATTGGACATTATTTCAATATCTAACACCTTTCCAGTGTCAACTGATATGCAACTTACACAACCATTGCGGGAAGAATAACCACGTTTCTGCCATGTACCGTCCACAGACACTCCACAATTTGAGGTATTTTTCTGTGATATGATTTTATTAGCAGTAGTTTTCATAGATTTTTTAGCTGCTTCAGAAGCAGCCTCCTTAAGTTTTATCTCTTGATTTCTAAAAGTTCTTTTGGAAAGAAATGGCAAATCCAGAAGACAGAAAAGTTTTCTCCCACCATTATATCCTTTTCCAATCAATCTTAAAGCCAAAACAACAAGTGTGTTCAAGTGATTCTTGTTATCGACTTTCATTACTGAAGGAAATCCTTTTACAAAGCTGCAGTTTTTGCATCTTATACAAAAATTTGATGATAAACCAAATCTGGAATCTTCATGTAGCACTAAATAATTTTTGAAGCACATAGGACAACATAATGCAGCAATTACAGATATCAATATTTGCACACTTATGATACGATTTCCAGTGAATTCAGAAAGAGTTTCTTTTTCAAAATCATCATAACTGGTACTTACAAGTTTCGAAACACTTGCAGTTAATTTCTGATCACCATTATCAGGAACATGCTGATCATCTGTTTTGGTACTTGCATTTGAATAGCGATTCCCAGCAAACTTTCGTTTTGTGCTGCGATATTTTTTTGCGTGACCCATTTCAACAAAGTTAAATGTGATTTATGATCAAAATAAAATCTAGAAAAAATAGATTTCAGTGAAAAAATTGCAAAGAAAAATAAGAGTCGAAAAGCGAACTACAATGTAAACAAAGTCTCGAGAGAGTGACAATGTTGCCATTTACCAAGAAGAAAATTAAAAAAGTAGATATTCAAAAGTTATGGCCGTGCACTAGCAACATTATAAAATTATTATTTGCGTTTTAAAACAAAACAAAAAAAGGTAAAAAATATGATAAAAGGGCATTTTACAACAACTTCCGGTTGCAGACTGACACTTCCGGTTAATTTTCAACTACACTGCACTTTTTTAATTTGATATATCTCGGCTTCTAGAAGACATAAAATGAAAAGAAAAACTGTTTTAGAAAGAAAAATGTTTGAATTAAAATATTTTTGAAAAAAATTTTTTTGACCAAGATGGTCGAAAAATGCCATTTTCAACGTAGGCAGTCACCTTAAATAAATTTGAATTACACATACAAATATAAACCTGCATATCTATTGATGAAGAATCAGATTTCAGAAGATTTGTTAAAACTGTTCATATTTAAAAGATGTATATAATCGACAACTGAAAGAGTTTGTAAGTGATTTCCAGCAAATCAACTCAGTTCAATTTAAATATTCTGAATTTGATACAGATATAGCGCACTTCAATGGTTGAGTACTTCACTTGATTACTACACTTGTGATCAATATTTAATGCAATAAAAATTCATTTTTTAAAAAAGTAAAACACATTGATTCAATTGAATAATTTCTATCATCATTCAAAAACACACTAATGCTTATTGTTATTGAAGCACAATCAGTTTTAGTATAGCTTGTGATTGTTACTGAATTTTTAAGTTTATATGTTAAGACATATATAAAATGTCCATGTTTAATAATCTGAAGAATTTGTCAAGCTGATCAATCATTTTACTCATATATTTTGCGATTTTTCCTTTCGCCAGTTCTCAACTTGCATTATGTAATCTGGTGAAATATGGAAATAAGTTATATGTCGTTAATATTTTAAAACTATTTAGAATGTTTTATCATTTTTTAAACTATTTAGAATATGAAAATATCTATATTGCATGATTATCATAGAAATGACTGTAATGTCGCTGTAGTGAAAGCTTTTTCATTGGCTATCTACTTTGGAAATTTTATCATCAAACGCTGACAAGTGCTTGTAACACTGAGTCATTCGAAATATCTTACAAAGATTCGTAAATGATTTAGTAGAACGCTGATTAAGATTTTTCGTTTTAATAATCTTCGACTCAAATTTACAAGAATTTCACAAATAATACGCCAAGGAGATTCAAATTTCCTTAATTTGCTCTTTGTATTTCTTTTTTATAATACGAGTTTTTTAATTAAGTATTTGAACTAATATTCAGGAATTGTAGAAACCTTTATAAATATACTATTGTGAACCTTAGAAATGAAAAGAATAGCGAGTATGTAACTGTCTTTCAGTTTGGAAATGTAAAAAAATGAATAAGTTTATTGTAAAAACACCAGCTTCAAAAAGGAATAAATATATACATAAAAAAAATGTGCCCATCCGTTCTTTCACACATTTTCATATTATTTCCGTTCACACATTTTTCATATTAAATATATACAACCAAATTTATTATTAGTATATTTTTTTTCTGTTCAAGGAGTCACATGCTTAAACGTGTAATTTGCCTCCGCCCCCCAACATACTCTTCCGATTCAACTTGAAGACTGTTGTGTCGAAGTTGTTATGTATGCAGTCACATGTTTCCGAGCAAACGAATAATTTAGTCCTTCTGTCAAAACTCGCGACAACCCTAAGCCTCTGATGAAAATTTTACGAATATTTTATGAATCTTGTTTTAAGCTCTCTGTATAAAGTTGCGTGTTTCATTCTTCGTAGTCTCTCAGAAGACTCTGAAATATTTCTCAGAAATAAAAGAAAACTCTGCCTTAAAATGTGTACAACTTCGCGCTTTTCAAACTTGCTTACTACATAAATGTTCCACGAATAAACATTTCTGAAATATACATTGCTATCTGTAAAGTTGTCAATATTTGTTTGTTTCCTTTAATTTGTTATTTATATTTTTATGCTAAATAATATTTTTTGACATCTTAATATTTCGCTACGAAAATTTACGTAAGTGTTATGGTGATAAAAATTAAATGCATTTAGTGAAATGTCCTATAATTATTAAGAAACACATTGTTAGAGATCCATTACATCTAAAGATCATTTCTTCAAATCACTTCTAAAGACTTCAATATGCTTGGTTTTTCATAAGTACATCTTAAACATTATTTCAAGTCAAAATGAGGTTTAAAAATCTATCTATTTTATTATTTCGCTTTTTTATTAATGGATATGATTATTTCAGGATATAGTAAAGCTTTACACCAAGGCACAAGCCAATTTGTTCAAAATTTCCATATGAAGTTTTTTTATTGAAGTGTTTTATTCCGCAATTCTTCAATTTAATTTGGATTGCATGAATTAGAAAATAGTTATTTATTCCCTCCTAAGCAGATGTAACTTTTTGTAAATTGAAGACAGCATTAATTTTTGAATAACTTCATAATGCATTTATTTTTTTAATAATTCTTTTCCAGTAGAGGTGAAATTTAAATGGTTCAGCTGTATATTTAAATGAAACATTTATGAATATATGTTTCTAAATTACACTTTTGAGTTTAATAATATTTAGAAAAAAGAATAAAATTGCATTTTAATTTATAAATATGTTACTGTTTAAACAATGTCAAAGGCAGTTATTGCTAACAAATTTCAGTTGAAGTCTTTGATTGTGGTTAATAATTTACTCTGCTGACTTCTGAAAATAGAAGGGTCCATATTATTTAATTTCTCAAAAAAAAATAATTTTCATCATTTTGATGTCTCTTACTTTTGTCAAACTGAATTAAAAATCTGACACCAAAATGAACGCGGGAAAATTTTATCTCGTTTGACGAATTTTACATGCGAAAATCACAGGCCTTTATGTGAAATTCGATTTTGAAGACAAATATAAGGCACGGCCATACTATCAGAATCACTTTCAACGATATAAATAAATGAATATACTAAGACAATCAAATCTCTTCCCTCCAAATATATCGGTAATTATTATGATATGGTTTTAATTTTGTAAATAACATTTATAAATATTTCATTAGGCTTGTCAATACGAAGAATGTTACAGACTGAGAGAAAAGGATTAACTTTTTATAATAATTTTTTGTAAATAACTTTGGCTGTAAGAGCACAAAACTCAAAGCAAGATACTTAAGCATTAAAAAATTGACAATGGAACTTTTATTAGTGAAAATTAGTAATCGAACGCTGAATGGAAAATTAAATGAATAAAATAATGAAAAATTGAAAATTATTCAAAAATTATTTACTCTAAATTAATAAATATAATACTTATAATGTATCCTTTGAAGTATGTAAAGCCGCTCCAAAAATATAAAATAAAATACATTTATTTAATAACTCATAATAAAAATAAAGAATACAGTACCATTTTTACAAAAGCTGTGCCCGTAATATGATCAAATCGAAAGAAAATTCCGTTTCTAATTTGAAACATTGTGTCATTATATTGCCTTAGTTAGAAACCTTTGTCTGTCTTCATCTAGCATAAATATACCAGCCACTGAAATCCTTGCATAACTATGTTTAAAATGTGCATATGAATAAAGAAAGCTTTTTAATCATTATTTTAACATTAGTGAAATTGCCCAAGTGAAACATAAAAAAAATCATTTATTTCAGATTTATATCAGTACTTAAAGACATTGTAATAAAATTATTATTATCATTAAATTTCAGAAGAAATGTACCAAATTGGTATCAAGAACTTGCATAAAATTTAGAATAAATTGAATTTAATTTTATGATTTTTGAAATGTGTAAACATGGTCTGTTACATGGAAAAATTTCGATTTATTTATAAATAACTGAAAGTCAAATTAAATTTTTGAACAATGCATTCTTCGTGAGCCTTTTTTACCTTAGAAGCAATGAAGGACCAAATTTGCTTGTTCGAGCTCCTAAGTGTATTCTTATCCGTTTCTACATTTTTTGTATCATTCAATTTTCAGGAAATATAATAATTTAAAGATATTATCAACGAAAAATGTTTTAAATTTGTTTTTTTTTCTTCAAAAACCAGAAAATTACTACTTTATGATTTTAAGTAATTATGGCTTTGTTGTTTGAATTTTCGAATTTAAATTTATTCTTTTGCAACACAACATCAATTCATTTAGAAACTTTTTTTTATATATATAAGGCAGAAAACTATGATTACTCTTTCAAATGCAAAATATGTAAAATAAATAAATAAATAAAGTGTGATAGCATAAGTTTTGTTTCCTTGTCGAAAAAAAAATCAGATTTTGTTTATCTTTTTCTCAATTAAACAGATCAATTTGAATCTGCTCCAATGCCGTCAAACTAATGAAGGGAAATGCTCATTTTATGCATAGAAATAATCTGAAATGCTTAAAACTATTAATGTTTGAAAATAACATTTCACGCTTAAGGCGATCTTAATTTCTAAGAGGTTTTCCGGATTTTAAATTCTTAATTGCTTATTATTAAAACTATCTATATATTATGTTATCGAAAAGTGCCGCAAGGAATTAATAAAACCAAAACGGATGCAGAAATCAATTTTTACATTGATTGCAAATAATTTAAGATAATAATCCATTGCTAGGACTTGACATAATTATGTCACAGCGCCATATTTCAACATAAAACAATAATTGCTGGGAAAATAAAAGCGATAACGACCTACATGGGAATTATAATAAAAAAAAAATTTTGAAAGGATAATATAATTAAATATTGGATAAGTTATTTCAGGGTTTCTATTATCAAGAAGCTTCTAAGCCTCATTTTATGACCTGTTAAAGTTCGCAAATGCAATAAGATGAAAGACTTTAATTATTTTAATATTTTTTTATCAACTATGTCAATAGAACATTGAAAAAACAAACTAACAATCTATTTATAGCCTGAAACAATATAAAACATTATATTTTAGACTTGTACGTTCAAATTTCAAATTAAAATAGGCTATATGATGTTCAGTATTTATGTATTTAAAGTTATAATATAAAAATGAATATGATTAATAAATCTAATAAAATTTAATCATGATTTTCATGATATATAAGTAAATAAGTGTACGCTCTTTAATGCATAATTAACATAAAACATACATGCATGAACATAAAATTATAAATAAAATATATAAAAATCTCTGACAAATATCTGAAATCTTTAAAAATATATAAAAAATAAACATATATCTATTTTTTTATTTTTGTATATATATTTTTTTATTTTTTGTACAATTTTTGGACAATTAATAATATAATCTGTTCATATTCTTGCTGCAATATTAAATATCAGAAAAAACCAACATTTTGGACGATCCTTCTGTGTTCAAATTCGACTTTAGAATGCGGTTTTTGATGTTTCAGTTTATTTTAACTTGAAGCTAGAGTAGCAATAAAGATAAATCACAAAAGCTGTAAATGTCAGGAAATTCTCACTCTGGGAACAATTTAACACAGGAGGAAAAACCTCCTGAATATCTATTATTGTTTACATTTTACTTATTTTTTATGCCTTGGAAAATACAAAACATCGAAGTAAAAAAAATCCAAATCAAATCTGTGGCATAAAAAAAAATGTTGCATTATCTTATTTACGAGGTATTCTGTACTTGCATAATGAATAACTGACCTACTTTTTTGCGAAATACTCTGAGGTGTTTTATGGCATACGATGTAATCTATTCAAAAGGAATCAATCATTTCAAGAATAAAGAAATAAGCATTTGTAAGTGAATTAAATTCGTTTCGCCTCTCTGGGGAAATGTATCAATATCTTCCCCACCAAGCAGATTTAAAGAAGAAACTATCGTGTTCTTTTTGTACATCCGTCTGTATGCCAAACAAAGGGGAGGCATGTCTATGCATATTAAAAACAGAAAATTCATCTCTGAGAAAGTTTATTGCTTTAGTATAATAGCCTCATATAAAATAAATGTAAATCAATATAAAATGAATGCAGCATTTGATTTTTGAAAGATGTCTGGAAGGAAAATGATTTTTTTGCCTTTTAAACTAAAGCATGCTCTTTTTCAGTAAATAATCTAGAAGAGGAGTGGAAATGCAGGCTCCTATAAAATAAAACTTTGACTGTATTCCATATTAAAGAAGCAAAATATTTCAAAGTGTTATTATTTAATACGTTTATGCAAGAAATGTCGTTCCAACAATTTTGCTGTTAATCTTTCTCTTACAAAACTTTTGACTGTTGTTCATGTGTACAACACATTACATTCACTTCACCATATGGAATTGTATTCAAGTAGCAAAACTAAATCTCGGAGATTCCTATCTCCCTACCAGAACTAAAATAGAGGAAGCTCCTTTTATATTGAAAGATTTACTCCTACGTTCAATTATGTATGCTCATACGTTTATTTAATACTGAAAAAAACATTTGGCAACAACAGAAAAAACTAAAACATAAAACAGGTTTTAATATTTTATAATTGAAAAAGTTTAAATTAATTTTTGGTTACTATTTTAAGAAGATGATATGAGATTTAATCTTTCTCAAATCAAATTACTCCGTCCGCTTGGAACTGAATGTGCCGTGCTCATACTCACATAGATTCATTAAAAAAGAAGCATTAACTGAACTTTCGTTTGAATTTAATTTCTACTCTTCTAGCTGAAAAGAATTATCTCACTTTATTTGTGGCACAGATATTATCCACTTTAAATATGAGAAATGCTGCTGTGAAGAAAGATATATATCCGTTAAAGGATATTTGTGAAATTGGTAGTTTGCAACTCTTGAGTTGCGCTTTTTCTTTGTATAATAATAATAATAAACTTTATTCCTGTTAAATCGAAAGTAACTTCAAGCTGATTCTTTTTATCGCTCTAAAGATAGAAAATGAATATTGTATAGTAAGAGAATCATTCACAAGATTTTTGCATCTTGATTCTAACATAAATTATGTGATGCATTCCCCATGTATTAGTTGTTTAATCTTCTTCCCTAACATAAGCGAGCTTAAATTGATTAAGAATTTATATAAGAAATAATAACGTTCCTATTTTGCATAAAAATATGTTATTTATCTCATTGCAAAAGTAATTTATGCATCCAATAAAAGGAAAAATCATATCAGTCATTATTACCAATTGTTCTGAAAGAATATAAGTATCACTTAGTAATTGTGCTACAGCCATAGAGCTGAGATACTGATAGAGGGAGTGCAACCCTACTTTGGTGTAGGACAAGGTAAAATCACGTGACTTGTGGACAGAATTTGTGTTCACTGTAACCGCATTCTCCGTTTCCCACTATATTTCAATGCAGATTTTTTTCTCGCTTTTAACTGTTGGATTTTAAAACTTATTTAAGTCATGGTTAACTATTGCTGTGCAAGTGGATGCAAAGAAAAGCTTCTAAGGATAGTTCTGTATCCTTTCACAGGTATGTACAAGAAATATATTCTGTTTATATCCATTTTAAGTCAATTTAAAATTGCGTAACCTCCATGACTCTGTGATTTTGGTGTTAAAACTGAATAATATTTCATAGTTTGGTTTAGTTATTGTATTAAATTTATTTAATTTGTTATTAAGCTTCATTTGAATTGATGTAACTGCATTATATTTTGTTACTTGTTTTATTTTAATCTCGAATGTGTTGCAGGTGCTTGGCTGTAAGCTTGGCGTGATTTTTCTCGCCAATACAAGTGTTTACATAAACACTATTGACCGATTAATAATTGTGTATTTATTTTAGTGCAAATAAAGTTCCTTTTTATTTCCAATATCATGTTTCTTTTTTATCATAAATATTCGAATCATATTATATCGTAAAAGATATTAAATCATCATTGTGAATGAAATAGTGAAACTAAAACATTTTATTGAAAATGTTATATAGTAAAATTTCATAAATGTGCTGGCAGTAATTGCATGTTTTTATAAATTTTAATTAAGATCTAAAAAGAAACTAGTGGATATTCCAAAGATAAACTATTAAAGAAAGAAATGCTATCTTTACTGATACAAATTTTGTCTGAATGTTAACATTTATTAATAACTTGCGATATACACATACCCTAAAATCACCGTTTTCGTAAAAATTTCGAATTTCCTTATTATTTGTATTAAACACATTTAACACATTTAAGATTCTAAAAATGTTTTAAGTTGGTTTCTACGGTAGTTAGAAGCAAGGTTACCGCCAACACTATAAACCAGAAGCGAAATATTTAAAACTGATATTAACAAGGAGAAGGCACGAGGCTTAAAATTGAGTTCGGAATGAGATTTTGTATAATGATAGTATACATTTAGAATGTTTATTAATGAAAATATTAAGACTCAATAGTCAACCTTAAAACTTTCAAATTAGCTTATATAGTAATAATGTGTTACCCGAACGAGCGCTCGAGTAGTGTCGTGGTTAGGGCACTGACGTAGCATGCAGGATACCTGGCCTCGATTCTGAGCTAGTGTTTTTTTTTTCTTTCTAAATTATTTCAAAATAATTTAACAGTTTTAATTAATATCTTTTTCATTTTTTATGCAAAAATAAATATTATTCAGAATATTCAAGAAAAAAAAAGACTCGGGTCACTTTTATAATTTGCTTTTATTATAAAAAGTTTTTTTTTTTATCTGTATGAGATAATGATAAAAGTATTTGAACATGTAATATAAAATTAAAAGATGTTTTAGGAAAAGAAAAGAAATGTTTACTTAAAGAAGAAAAATACTCACTTTTAATTAATGCACAAAAACAAAGTAAAAAAGTAAATATAATTTAAATCAACAAACTCGGCTACTGATGTAAAAAAGAAAACATTATTTTCGAAACCAGTTGGCTTAGTTTTCAAAGAATGAATATATATATATGTAAAATATTTAGGAAATCTTAACCGGAAATCAAAACCGACCGGACCCAATGCTGAGAAACAAAACGTTGGGCGGCAGTTTTTGAGTATGCCAAGATTTGCGATATGGCGCCAAAAAAGGCCAGATTTCTCACAAGTCACATGGCTCATGTTGCGTACACTTGTTTAGACTAGAAACAAGCGACTAACTTCCTCCATTTATATCAGCTCTATGGCTATAGCCCATTGTCATCACGTGCAGATGCGTCATTCACTGAATGTGTGCCTCTTCTCTCTCCTCAGAGAGAATCAGTTGACCATTAATGACATTTGTATATATCTATACGTTATAGAGAGCAGAAGAAATGGATGACAAGCGCCTCGAATGGTAATTCATTTGTAATGCCTTGGGGTTATACATTGTCTAAGCACAAATGCAAAAATTGATGTTAAAAGGCTTACTTTGAAAACTTTACTGTTTAGTACGGACGCTCCAGAAGTTTAACCCTATCAAACCCCTGGGTATGACAATAATACCCCTGGGTATTATTGTCAAACTCTTCTTCCCTTCGTTAATTGATCCATTGAATATTCATGGCGCATGCTTTGTCCGTTAGAGACGCTCGTTAATATGAATTTGGGGGATAAGGCAGTTTCAGGAACACACAAAGGATGCTTGAGTATGCATTTGTTTAGTGGCTAACTCCTAACTGGTGACGTTTTTTATATAACAAACCCTTAAAAACCCGGGCTGCAGTTTATAATGGGAAGTTTATGCAGTTTATAATAATTTAATTTTTTTTTTCTTTAAAACAAAATTTAGGCATTCTATTATTTTGAACTAAAATATTCTTAGCAATGAGAGGATTAATTAAGTACAAATGGCAAATGCAAATTTTCGAACATAAAGCGTTTGCGGTCGTATAAAGAACCAAGCAGACTGTGGATTATAATTTACTGAAACTGAAAACAATTTATCCACGGGATTCTTAATTTGAAACAATTCAACTCGCTGTTGCCTAGCACTGAGAGCTTCATTCGATACAGTGAAACTCGATTTTTATTTTCACAGGTTCTCTAAACAAAGCTTTTTTTTCCGTAAAATGCGAATATATGGACAATATTTTTTTTCGTAATACGTGAAATGTATATATTTATTCTAGATTTACTTGTTGCTCGTACTTATATAAAATAAATGCTGTTTTCAGTGCGTCATAATAACCAATGAAAGTTACAGTGCCCACCAAAATTAAAATGACCAAGACAATTTAATTATGAAATGCAACTCATCCTATACAAAGTAGCAGAACGCAAGGAGATGAGAAAAAAGACATATGTGTGCCTACATTTGTCTGACTACATATGCATCATTTGAACTGATTCCATTGCATCCATAGTGACTTAATGTTTTAATGAAATTTTGAATTTATATCAATATTGGTATCTAGCTTGACTTTAAAACCGATAACCAGATACTACTTGATTTGTCAACTGAATATTGTGATTTTTTAATTTTCCAATTTTTCTTTCAGTTAACTAGTTTGCTAGTTATAAGTCACTTGTACGTCTAACCTAAATTAATGCGCTGAAAAAGCAGAGAATAGAAACCTGGATTTTTTATATTGCAGCTGTTCGATGAAATTACTAAGTTATTTAAATCATAATTCCAGATAAGAACACTATTTGTAGAGAGACGCCTGAAGAAAGTATGAGGGGTCCATCAATGTATAATGGTGAATTTAAGCACTTTGCGGCTCTAGACAATTTACAAAAGCAGGTCTCTCATTCAATAAATTGTGAATTTCGTCTTACATTCCTGTACATTTTTAAGTTAATCAACATGTTAATAAATTGTACGAGGTTAATATTTCCTTTTAATGAATTTGTAAGTATTATGCTCTTATTTCTTTATTTAATATAATTCACGACTGAATGATATTCACACAACATTCTTGTATACAATGTTATTTCAGCAAACACTCACTATTTGTAAATGCTATAGTTATTGAACGTTGTGAAACGGATCAGAACTTCATCAGTTATACACAGCAAAATTAATATTACTCTAACATATTTTATTCGAAATATTTGCATTTTACGAGTGGTGATCCAAAAAAAAGTTTACAAGGCAAAGGAAAATACTGTATTAATAAAAGACACAAGATACAAATGTAATTAAGAAACATATGTGGCGGTCCCTTCTCTACATAATCACCAAACCTCTTGAGGCATTTATCACACCTCTGGACCAATTTATTTAACCCGTCTTGGTAATAATCAGGTCAGTGGTTATTGAGCCAGTTCTCGGCACCTTTTTGAACATCATCGTCTGATATGAACCTTGTTTCGGCTAAGTTTTTGTTCAATGCCAAGAAAAGGAAATAGTCACTGGGAGCCAAATGGGGGCTGCATGGGGGTGGCTCCAAACCTCCCACCTGAACGTTTCCAGCAATCTATGTGCCCGCTTCTACAGAACGACGCCATTTCGCCACCATTTTGTCTACTCATTGCTTCGCCCCCCCCCTCTCCCCCCGTACACTTCTACGATTTGTCTGTGAATGTCTCATGGGGGCACATTCTTGGCCCAAAGAAATCGTACCACGGCTTGCACTTCTGTGTGTGGCCACTTCCCTAGACGTCTTGCCATTACTGTCTCTGTTTCAGGTCTCAGTACTGACACTATCTGCTCTAAAGACCGGTCCAAGACAACTTGGGCCCTCTGTCTCCACTCTGGGTAACAATATTCCCATCCACAATTTCTACTTTCCAAATGCTGCTGCTTGTAAACTTTTTTTTTGGATTGCACCTCGTATGTTTACAAATTTATTCATTTTTTCTTTCTTTCTATTCTTTTAGTCGGTTTATTTGAGTCCCTCTCTCATATCAATAGCTCTAGGTAACTTCCTACGATGCTTATTTGGAAATCCTCAGCGACCAATGTGAGTTTTTATTTATGAATTACACAGGAGAATAAGGAATTAAACCTGAATGCACAATGATGATGATGAATGCACAATAATAATGTCTAGAGTGAAACTTATATTGTTTAGAAAATAATATCACAGAAGGGAGAAAATATTTACATTATTTTAATCGGAGCTAGAAATTGGTCATATATTAGAAGACTGACTGATTTACAGGAAAATTACAATACAGTGATCTGATGTGAGAATGTAAAATGGAATGAATTAATGAAAATGAATTCCTTGATAAGTTTGCATAATTCAACAAAATTTCTTTTCGCCCACGTCGGTCAACTATAAAAGTTAATTACAACATACTGGGCTATAAATTCCTTTTTATATTATTTCATATAAATTTTAAGAAGTAATTAGTTAAATGATTTAGAGAATACAATTCAGAACTATTAAATTCTTATTTTTATTAATCTAAAATAATTTAGACACTTCTATTTTTGAAATAGTTATGAACTTATAAAAAGACAACAAAACATCTAATGATGTTGCAATCGATAAAAGAAAGGAATGTTAATTAATGTATCTGGTATATCTGACGTTAAACAAAATGAATTTTGCAAACTTTTAGCAATTTGAGTTTTTGCTTGAATGTAACTTTTGACATGCCGTCATATCTTATATAACTTGTCAAATAACTTTCTGAAGATTAAAATATTGCAATGCCTAAAAAAGGACTGAAATTTATTTTGTAGCTTCTTTTTATTCAGTATTTTGCAGCATGTTTCTTGACTTAGACAAATATATAGAGGTATTATAATTAAATGTTCAGAATATACGAAGGATTTTTTTAATGAATGTATACATCTTGAAAATAATTGCAAGCTTCAAAATATTAAAGTGTTTTCTTAAAAAAATTGTTCATGATAATGTCAAATTCATATTTTATTTTTTTACAAATTCGTGATTAATTTATTAATTTCTCACTGACTGCGTAATAACGTTTAGTACTTTAGATTGAATTATTCTATTTAGCTTTTCTTTTGTATGAAAAATATTTGATATGTTTAAAATATTCTATTCCTTTCACGTTGAATCTTTCAATTTCATACAAGAATTTAATAAATAATTCATATTATTTTTACTATAACTTTGATATATTTGCTACAACTAGGCGAAGAAAGGGCAAATTATCCTCTGTGTGTTTCCACTTCATGTCGTACTTTATTTCATAAACATGAAGTAAAATTTGTGAATTCCTTATTCAAATATCCATTTCCTGACAATGGCGTCTATGACATTGATAATGCTCCAGACAGTCCAAGCTTATTACTTTAACAAGCATTATATTTAGTACAACGAACATAACTGACAATAATATAAAAATAAAAATTTGTCGAGACATCGTCTCAATAGGTGTTTATTGGAAGTAGATTTCGAAATAAGAAAAGGACAGAATTTGCTTTGTTTTTTTCCCCCTTGAATTATGAATGTATCCATCGTGGTATTTTTTATCAGTACTTTTATTAGCATGCCAAACATTTCCTTCACGTTATATTTGTTACTGTGGTTGTTGCCCAATTTAATAAGTTATTTTATCAATATTTTAATTATTTGTTTATTTATACAAATTAGGTAAGAGTTGATTTTCAGAAGAAGAATTTTCTTATAAATTATAAATGTTTGATAAAGGAAGAATAATTTATTGACTTGAAATTTGAAAATGCATTGATATAAAAACATTATATCAATGCAAAAATTTGATGAAGCATCGTCTCTAAAGGTGTTGAGGTCTATGAAGGTGTGAAAATATATTTCAAAATAAGAAAAATGACAGAATTTTCTTTTTTTTTATTCCCTGAATTATGAATATTTTGATATTGATATTTTTAGCATTTCTTTTATTAATATGCCAAACATTTCCTTCAAGATCTATTTGTTACTGTGGTTGATTTCCATTTTAATTCAGTTATTTTATCAATATTTTAATTAATTGTCTATTTATACGAACAAGATAAGAATTGATTTTTAAAAAAAGGTTTTGATTCCCTTACAAAGTATAAAAATTTGGTAAAGGAAGAATAATTAATTCACATGAAATTTGAAAATGCATTGATATAAAACATAAAAATATACACTGAGTTCCATATCTAAAGTCAAAAAAATAGAATAGATAGAAATAGATAGAAAAATTTGACACATTGCCATTAAACAATTTTACCATGATGAAAACAAAGAAATTTAAGAAATTCTTTAACATCACAAATCAGAATGGATGAAACCATAGAAAATGTCAAATAATATTATTTTTCTTCAATCCTTAAACTAATTAACAGAATTGGTATCATCATAATTTAATGTATTTGCAACAACTCGGCGAAAAAAGAGTAAATTATCCTTTGTATGTTTCCACTTCACATTGTATTTTATAATCATTATTATTTGTATATATTTGCGTGTCAATTTGACAATGTGTCAAACTGAAAAAAATGACACGTTGTTATTACACTTAATAATAAAGAAAGAAATTTTAGAAATTCTGTAATCACAAATCAGAACAGATAAAATCTCAGAAAATGCTAAATAATATGATTTTTTTCAATGCCCAGACTAATTGACAGAATAAAGGAATAAAATTAATTGACCTCATCATAATTTTTTTAAATATTGCACGTTAACATTTTGATCCTTTAGCTATAAATATCACAACTTTGCTCTAAGCTTCAGGCACTGTCACTTAAATAGAGGGAAGACAAAGAGAACGCTGTTATGGCTGGCAGAGAACATTTAAAAAATGCAAGCACCACTTTAGTGGACTCAGACCATTTTCCCAGCACTTCGCGGACACATCCGCGCCGGGCATATAATATATCCCTAGCAAATCCTCGGCCGCTGCGATTGACAAATCGTGTTTACGCGTCCGCATTTCTCAAGAGCTGCAGTCGGTTGCTGAAGGGGACAGGTGGGCCAAAGAAGAAAAGATATATCTGCATCTTTCTTTCTTCCCTTGTCATTTATCTTTCAGAGCTGGCGTGAAACAAAAGACAGTGATAGGTAGGGAAGAAAAAGAATATTTCAAGCCCGCTGCCGTATAGCTGTGAAAACTGTGTGTTAAAGGCTTCGCCAGGCCACGAATAGGTTGGCTTTTCCAACGGTTGGAGGGAAAAATCCTTGTTTTATTCACAGATTACATAGCTGCTTACTGATATATATATTTTTTTTCGTCTTGGAGGGGGGGGGATTTTGTTACATTGTTTTCGTGAAAGGAAATTTTGTTTCACAAAATTTCATTTTAAAGCATATTTTTGTTTGTGTCGACTTGTGAATGTTTCGAAATTCAGTTTCTACCGTAATATTGAATGGCATTTATAAATCTCTTGGAGTTTCTTTCAAAATAAATCTTTTACTAACAGATTTAAAAAAAGATCGGTCAAAAATACTTCCACGATTTTTTTTTTCTGTTATCTATAAAAATATTTTTCACACTTCTTCAAGCTAAAAGATATTCGAACTGGCGTTTTGTATCGTAAAATTAGAAAGTGACAGTTGAGAAATATGAAATAGCAAAAATAGAATCGGACATTTAGTGCATCTCATTTTATATGGAATGAAGTAAAAATTATTATTATTCATCTAGATTTTATTCTAAATTCATCTATTATAATATTCATCATAGTTATTATTCATCTAGATAAATTCACACTAATATACTTTACTGCTGCTTGATTATATGCATATAAATACTTAATATTTCTTTCAAAAATGTCGAATAAAGTTACATATTAAATTAATAGAATATTGGAAATGGAAAAAATAAGCTACCATAAAAATAATAAATGCACTAAAAGTTATTAGCAGAAAAATTACAAATTTAGCAGAAGAGCGAAAAGCAATTCCATGAAAATTTTAACGTTTTCCGTATCAGTGCTATTAAACAGTTAGTCAGCTACTATCCAAGGAAACTTAACTGATTGAATTAGCCATTCACGATTTCGATTTTAGATGATATATTCTTAGACATGCATCGATTAATCTTGAGAAAAGCATATGACTTCTGGATCAACATAGTGACTTCCACATTCTTGTGAACCTACTAAGTGAGTTATAATATTATTTTAGCAATGTTCTGAGACTACTTCCTGAAGGAATTCTATTCAGTAAGATTAAATGCGAAAGCACACTGCGTAAGTTTTCCGATTGTTTTCATTCAAAATTATGAAAACAATAATTTTAATGAAAGGGTGTCCCAAAATTAACGCAGGATTTGAATTTACCACCATTCGTGCAGTAATGGTTTGACAACCCTATTAAAAAATCGTTTGATAACAGATAGTTTAGGGTTAGTAAAAATGAAGCCTTACTTTTGAAAACAACATATTAACGCAAGATTTGAAATAAATAAAAATCCACAGTTTTCTTTCTTTAGATTGTTATACATTTCGTATCGTAAAGTACACAAGATAGGGTTATGTAAGGAATAACACTTAGGGCAAATGGCCTTCGCTGCCTTCCTGGCATATACACACTCTTTTGTCGAAATTTTAAATGAGCATTTTCAATAAATATCGTTGAATTTCATTGATGCAACATTGAATTTCCTCCTTAAATGACGCATGCTTATGGTTTTGTTGGCATAGATCTTTGACTTCAAATAACTCCATAAAAAGTAATTCAATTGGATTCCACAGGATCTAGGATGTAAATTCTTAAATTTCAATTTCAAATTCAAATAGCGTTAATTTGGGGGCACTCTTTACTATAATTTTGAATTTAGAAGGTCTATCTCTGTCAATCTTTCACCTGTTACTTTGAAAATTTAATAAAATAAACATGTTACTGAACCCTTTCTAGGGCCGTGGGAAGTATACTTCCCACCAAATTTATCAATCTTTGTATGGAATTTTGTAGGTTGGCATAAGTTCTGACAATTTTTTTTAGAAAGACATAAACTTAGATGCTTCAATTCTTTATCTCACACAAAATGACGTGTCTTGATTTGTTACTTAATTATTAATTAACCAAATTAATTAATTAATCAAATAAAATTTATCTAATAAGCTAAATGAATCCCTTTTCTTATTCTAATTTCAAGCCAAAAAATATTTAACATAATATGACTTGAAAAAAATGGCCCTTTAAAGGGTTAAACAAATGCTTTGCTTCGAATAAAAATTTGCATTCCTCTAAACTTATTCTTGTTCTAGGGATTTCATTTTCTACTTGCATATGATATGTGAACGAGACGAGCGTTGGGTCAAAAATCATTAGAATGTATCTTTAATGCATAGATATTCCTACAATAAAGTGCTCTTATATAGATTGGCAATCAAGTTCATTGCCAGGTACACATGGGGATCCGCTCCCTCTGCCTATCGGGGAGGAGCAGAGTACTGACACATCTGGAATTCTATTAAGCACATAACAGAGTACTCTAACTACTACTATTTTTTGAGAACAGAGAAAGATAAACATTACATCAAGGCATTGGTTTGAATTTGTTTTCAAGGTCTTTTAATTCATTCACATCTTTTCGCTCAATCTCATTTACTATTCGCTCACAAAAAGGCTAAATATAATTTCAAAACGATATTTCCTTTTCTTGTGATAAGCCCCTTCTGGTTACCAAATAGATATCATTCCAGAAAAATACGTTTGGATATAATTCGCTTGAATCAGAATAATCATATTTGCTACATAGTGGTTTATTTTCTTGTGTCAGATATATTGTTCCTTCATTTCCAATTGTGGAAATTCTAATTTGTCTGTCTACTGTGATAAAAGAAGCAACTGAGATTGAGCAAAATTACTTAGCTTTATTTTTATATGCACAAGACAATCTTAGAGGACAGATAAAGCTCATATATTGTTCGAATAATTTCAATGTGTACAAAAAAAGAAAAAAAAGAAAGAAAAAAACACGTGTTGTTGTTTTTTAAATTTAATTCTTATATTTCAAAAAACTTATTTAAAGGGAATAAAAATCAATGAAGAATTACTTCAGAAGATCGAAATAGATATATTATTTACTTAAAGTTGCGTACACATTTATATGTAACATATTATAACCACTACAAAGAAGATCACGGATATTTGGAATAATCTTATTCTTCAAATAGAAAATCTAATGGAAGCAGTTAAACTTTACGCGTCATATGATGTTGTAGATTATGAATTTTAATCATCAATATTTACCATAGAAAGATCTTTATATTTTATTCTTATTTTCGTCTAATTATATATTAACATTATAAAATGCTAAATATTTCATAAAACAAGCAATCTATACTTATAATAAAGCTCAATGTGTGTGTGTGTGTTGGCGCTCTACATGCCAGACCGTTTGACCTACAGCCACCAAATTTGGTACATGTGTACCTTGGAGGTCGGGAATGTGCACCTGGGGTTCCGTTTTTCGAATTTTTTATTATAATTTTAGTTATTAATTAAAAACTAACTTTCCCGCCAAAAAAATCTTCCATTTTCCCCACCGCCAACTTTTCCGCCAAAAAAAATCTTCCATTTTCTCCACCGCCAAATGAGTAAGGCTTCAGTTATTTTTTCTCCCAAAAGTTATGAGGCTAGGGTTAATATTTTTTGGCGGATTATTTCAAACGATTCTGTTTATTTTCTTAATGTTTGATGCATATAAAATTAAACATTGTTAATTAATCCATGTTTCAGCTTCATTCTGAAGTACTTTTGAATTAAAATGACACAGAATAAAGGAAATTAAAAATCTTTAATCTGCATAGCGTTACCCCAACAGGTGTAGAAAAATTCCCGCATTTGCATTAGCGTAACTGGCGAAGAAAATTCACGCATGCGCACTGTGTTCTGATTGTTGCCATGACAACCGTTATCAACGGATGATTTAAATTATTTTAGGTTAGTTGCATGCTTTTTTAATTAAATTGTATTTATGTTAGTTATATATTTTTTGTATATGCTTATAGTTTTAAGTACATCGTTTTTTAAGTAGTTTTTTTAAACCTATTTTCGACCGATTATTTTAAACGATTCATTTTATTTTCTTAAAGTTTGATGCATTTAAAATGAAACATTGTTAATGAATCGACCTGTTCATGATGAATCTGAGAAAATTTTGTTGACAAATTCTTGAGATATTACATAACTTAAGAAAGATATTCTTTAGTGCCCATAAAGTTTAAACGCTCAGTGCCTCTATTATCAGTAATCATATTATTAAAAAAATGCTTTGTTTCAGTAAAAAATATTATTATATTAATTGCAGTTTAGTCATTTCCATTTTAATTTTAAGCATAAATTCTGCCGAAACTAACAGAAAATTAGAGAGATACATATTATGTTATGGCTGAAGGACTTTTTATTATTTAGAGTGAATTACATGACTATCAAAATTTGAAGCTTTAAAATATTTTGCTGAAGAATCTATTGAAGTTGGAATTACATAAAATATTTAATTATTAAAATTTTAACGAGCATTAAGATTGGCGAACCGGCTGGTCGCCAAAGGCGGCTAGTTATAAATAAAATAAAACTTTCTAAAAACATATTTTTATAAATATCAAATAATTTAGTTAACTCTCTTTTACAATTCTCTAATTTTGCTATTAAGATGTTGTGCTTGTCTGAATATCAAAGTACAATCAAAGTTAAGATATTTTTTCAGCCATTAATCCAGACTAATTATTTTTGTGTTCTTTATTTATGAGTTTAGAAATATTAGAATAGTTCAATGTAAAACCTTTTTTTTTTTTTTCAAACAACTACTCATGAAAACGTTAACTGGGTAGATTGAACAAAACAATATCGGCATATTATCTATACAGAAAATATATATTTTCAAATTAATTTAAAATTTATGATTTCCTGTAGTTCTTCTTTAGCTAGATATGTAAAACGGCTGCAAAAATTACCTAAAATTTAAGCATTTTACCAAGGGTAAAATTGAAATCTAAATTATTACTATGTAATCTTATTGTAAATAAAAGTCATCGTGGATATTTCGCTTTGTCTCCTTTTTAATATTAGATGCATTTCTATCAAATTTGAGACAATTACTATTTACAAAAAAAGAAAATGCAATAAACTTTTACAAATGCAAAAATTTATTTAATATGCAATTAATACGAACTTGACCTATGTTTTAACGTTTCTCTGCAGTAAATACAGAGCAAATTATACAGAAAATAACTTTAATATTTATTTTTTAAAAATTGAACAAAAAATATTTTTAAGAGGATATTTGTTCTATTTCCGGCAATTTTACTTTCATCAATTTCAGTTTTTATTAATTCTTTGAAATTAATTTTTAAGCCGAATTTGAAACAAAATCATTCACTATTTCATTGAAATTCACACAATTTCAGTTCACAACACGTTCAATTGAAATCTATCATAAATCCTTAAGTTCAAGTCCATTGAATTAGATAATTTTTATTCCTCGCAACTATTTTGTTATAAAAATACTTTCCTTTTCATTTTAAAGTAAAGGTAACAGCGCGTGATAGCTTTCAAAAATTGGTATTTAGCGAAAGCACTCGATTATTTAAAAAGCAAAATATAGAAAGGGACCGAAAAGAGACTTGCAATTGGATGCAGACATTGCTGAAATAAAGAAATTTTTAGAATCTAAAAAAAATCCCAATTATGAATAATGATGGAATTATATATATAGCGAGTATGAAAATTTCAGTAAAAGGAAGTATTTTAAAAGCAAAACTTAAAAGCTTAAAATAAAAAGTAGAATTTTTACAAATCAAAAATAAATAGCTGTAATAAAAATAAAATTATGCGATTTTAGAAGTAGTCTACATTCAATTCAAAACGTAGCTATAAATTGCTTTGCTTTGATCATAAAGGTGCATAAATTAATTAAGATGAAAGTATACTATACAAATTCAATTCTTGAATGCTTATAATTATGTGTATATAGCTTTTCATATTGTCAAGTTCTAGATGATATTATAATTTATAAAAGTAACAAGTTTGGAGAACGAAAATTTTAATGTTGTAATTTAAAGATGCGTGAAAGAAAACTTAATTACCTATTGGAGAGTTCAATAGGTCAAATTCGAACAAAAATAAACATCAAAAATTGTAAAAAAAATAAAAAAAATACGAAAAGAAATTTACGTGTCAATTTATGTTAAATATAAAGAGTAATCAATGGAATTCTATGACTCGAGAGCATTATTAAATGTATAAAATAACATTATAAACAATTTAAAATTAATTTTTCAAATTCACACTTGATTTAATATAATGAAATGTTTTTACATGTTAATTACAAAAGTCTTCCTAAGTACTAAACATTTCATCTCTTAAATACATTACCAACCCCTTATACCAGTTTTTAGCAGTTTTCAATAAAATAGTTTTTTGGGTCAAATTATATTATTATATTTTGATCCATGTTATATAAATTAAAATAATGATAAAATATCTAGAAAAAAATGATACAAAACATATAGGAGTGCAAAAAATATCGGAGTTTGGCGGATTTTAATTTTACATCTGATTATCATGTTTTGAGTTTCAACATTATCAGAATCCTTTCACTTCCAAATTATTGCACAATTCGCAGAATAATTCTTTATATTTATTCTTTCGTAATAAAAAAGTATTCTTTAGAAAAAAAATTTTTAAAAAATCATCACGGCTTGCAAAAACTCCAATATTCCACGATATCTCTATTTTTGTGTTATTTTAAGTCTTCAGTTTTTAATCAATATACTGCTGATTGGATGATAATATTTTAACATTTTTTTAAAAAAAATATCAGTTATCTAGCCTATAAAATCTTATTATCATAATAACATTCTGAACATTTTTGACATCTGAATCATATCAAACTACATAATAATAAATGTATAATGCCTGGAATTGCAGAAATTGCTTCATCAGATTGTATAAGAAATATTTGATGATTTTTTTATGATTCGTGAGTTCTTGCGTTTGTTCAACTTAAACATATACTTTTTTCCCTTTAAAAGTCTTAGCATACTTCCGTGCGCCTTTGCGATTATTCTAAACTATCCTAATCACAATCAACTATTGTAAGAATTACAATTTAAAAAAGTGCAAGTAACGTGATTTTCTCTCATTAAGGTTTCTGATTTTCCTTTTTGCATACTGATTGGATAGAATATGCAGAATTTCAGGCCATTTAGCTCAACCCTTTTTATACAACATTTTCCATTTTTTTACAAGTTAAGCATAAATAGTCTTTTCATTTTAAGAACGCGAAAATCTTAATCAATTTTTTCCTAATATCATAGTATATTGATTCGACAGTATTAAGAATGAAACCAAAAAATTACGAAGAAAAATAATAATGCCCTGATGATAATCAGGAAGAAAATAAATGATAGAAGTTTTTCAAATTATAAAAAGTATTTTTTGGCAAGAGAAAGGAAGCATGTTTAATTACCCGTCTGTAACTTTAATTATTTATATATAGTAAATTAAAAAAAGTGTAGGCATTTTTGTCAAGGCAATACAAAGGGTGTGTAGAATTATTAGACTTTTGCTGTAGCTGCATTTTCTCTCCAAGATCTGCTATTTTCTGCATTATGGTTAGGAGTCGATGAATACTTTTTATTTGTTCTGGGACAAAAGAATGAAAAAAATCCTCAAAATAGAATTCAATGCTTTGTAGAGATATCTTTCACCAGCCCTTGGGAAATTAATCGTATTTTTCCATGAACGCCAGGGAAGAAATCTATGCAATATTATTTTTCTTTCACTTTGAAATTTCATTTCAAAAATATTGTATAACAACAGCATTCAAAGAGCCCCAGAAAAAATTCGCTAAACAATTTCAGATAAAAACACAAAGCCATGATTCCCAAAGAATGATAATTGATTGCAGACAAGCACATGCACCAAATGAGATACAATTATTAATAAAAATTAAATTAATAAAATAACCAAATTAAAGAATGTATACCTTCCATATTGACGTAGAAAAAAAATCTTTCGATCACTCTTTAAATCAAAAGAATAACAATTTGAGTATTATGTACTTGTAACTGTCTTTACTACCTTAAATAGTTCTTTGTCATAAATCATTATTTCTAATCAGCCGAATAGACGTCATGATTCAAGCAACAATAGAATAGCAGGATTGTGCATCGTTTTTTTTTTTTTAATATTATAATTGAAAGAAAAGAATAATAAAAAGTGATTCCATAAAATAAATGTGTAAAATTAAATTCCAATTTTCGATTAGATACGAAGCAATAAGAAGCTAAAAAGCTGTAAGCTCGAAAAGTATTATATGTTGTTGTTCCGTCTTAGAGACGCCTTTCCCCTATTCCAACTGTAGTCATCAGGAAACCGACGCATGCGCAGTTTCTGTTGAACTTTGATACGTTTCTTTTTTATATACTTAGCTATTCAGAATTTGTAATGTTTAATTAGAGATGTAACATAAAACGATGTATCTTTGTGTTCGTGTTCGTCAATAAATGTTATTCTATGTTTTATGATATGTTCGATTCATTGAAATCTAGAAATATATTTTAGATGTAGATCCTAAATAATTAAAACCACATAATAGGATTAGAATGGCGCGATTACATTTAGATTTGTTTGATGAAAGTTCTGGCGCCATATACTACATCAACCAGTTGTAAAGCCAATCTTTAAGGTTTCTTTTTTTTTTAAGTTTTGAATTTTTAAAAGTAAAAATTATTTTTTATAGCGTGGGTATTTAATAATGAGCACTTTTTTTTTGGCTGGGGGAGGATAGGCCTTTCTTTATCAAACTTTTTAGGCTAGACACTATAGCAAGGGAAAACCATTCTAAATGCTTAAAAAGACTAAGTTGTCATTAAGAAAAGATAATAGAAATACCAGGAATGATCTTTTTTATAGTTTATGGTTAAAAAAATGTCAATTATCCTTTCTAAAATACCTTTCATTTAATCAACGGTATATCTGTTCAAATTTTATTATATTAAATAATATTATGAACAGTTCACTTTCTAAGAACTAGATTTATCTTTATTACTTATTAACATTATTATTACTAGATGAAGATACGATAAAAAAGTCTATCATCTCACCAAATAATCACGTTACTTTGAAAAAAATCCGTGTTACATTTTCGAGTTAATTTAGTTTCATTTTTTTTTATTTATATGCATCAAGACTTTATACACATTTTTCTTTTTTCTTTTTTAATAGTAAATAAACATATTTTATATCTTTCAGACAAATCCGTCAGCATATAGGCACACTTTAAAATTTTGCCTTTAAACAATCGTCCTGCATTTTCTGCATATAAATTTAATCTAATAAACCAAATCAAATTGAACTTACAGGCGCCTTGAGTATTGATTGATGAAATCCATTACAGAATGAAGTGAATTTCATATGTGAGCAATATTGGAGTGCTTGCATACGAAGAAAGGGATTTGCGAAAGTCTTGATGGATGACAGCAGTTAGTAAGGGATATCCGTAAACACAATTGATCATAAATACATGACGCGCCAAATATTGACATGAACACAAATTTTATTTCAATAAATAAATTTTTATTATTCTCGTTTTCAATATACAGTCGAAAGGAATTTCTCATTTCACTGAGGTTACTGGTTACTGATTCTGGAATGTCGAAATTTTGGTGTAGAAATTCGTGGAGTTTATTTTAATTTCAAAAGTTTGAAAGCGAAGTTACAACACTGAATTACGAGAAATGCCTTTTATTTTACAACTTCAGAGAGACATTTGAAGATAAATTATTAAGTAACTAGATTCTCATCAAATTTCCATATTATCACATTAATTATTCCATATGTTAATTATTTCAATTATTATATATTTTTTTTTTAATTTAAGTAAGGGTTAAGCAAATAAATAAGAATATTATTCGCGCATGAACAAACGCATGCTTTTTTTACTTGTGTTCTAAAAAAGTTCTTCATATTATTTTAATCCAATATGTATGAATTATTTAATTTTATAAATTCAACGCTTCTTCATCTTAAACGCTGGACTAATGCACAGATCAACTGAAATATTGATTCAAAAAATTACACAAATAAATAAAAAAATTATTCGTGGAATAAACGCCCACTTCTTTTTATATGTGTTCCCAAAAAGTTTTTTCATATTATTTTAATCCAATGTGTATGTATTATTCGTTTAAAAAAATCACTGCTTCATAATCCTAAACATTGAACTAATACACAGATCAACTGAAAAATCGATACAAAATATTACGGATAGAATGATAACATTCAAAAAAGAATTGTGCTATAATTGCAAACCTATAAGATATAATAATTTATAAATTTTCACATGGAACGCAATCCAAGGACATTTCTATTAAATAAATCACACTTGTTTCCTGGATCAAGAAAGGAGATCTAATCGGTAAATAACTACCAATTCGTTGTTTCAGGCTAAAAAAGTAGATATTATTTTTAAAAAATTGGATAGTTTCCTCGGAATAAGTCAGTTATTAGATTATTTTTAATGACTGACTCAGAAATGGAAAGACAAAGAACAACAGTCCTATTTAACTAGAAATCGAAGATGCCGAGATTTATTTGAAAAAGCAGCACATTATGACGATTTCGGCTTTTGACTAAGTCGGCTTCAGACTTAGTTTCTTTCGCCTCCTACTGAAATCTATTAGCTCCCATTAGCACGCTGCAAGAGGAATTTTTCGTAATATCGAGAATAAAACTTGGAATCGCAAACGTGACATAACGCAACCTATGGATATCAATTTATTTCGCGAGTAAGAATAAAGAATGAAATCTGATTAGATACACTTCTTTAAAAATTTTAACTAAAATATTTAACTTATGTAGGCAATTGAATTAAATAAAAAATTAAATTTTCCTTGACAACGATTGAAAAGGTTCAATACACATTTCTAATAAATATATTACAAATGATTGTGTTTTTCCCCATATGCAAAATGTATTACGCAAATCCTTATTTTTGAAAAAAAAAATTAATATAAGTTTTTTCGAGAGAAATTTTTTATGATTAGAAGTTTATTCATCATCTATAACCGTAATGGTAATTATTTAAAGAATGGTGTTTAATAAATTATGACGATAGTGCAGTACGAATGTTTTTAGTAATTATTTTAAGCGATTAATATGTATTTTATTTTTGAAACAAATCATTGTTCTTAGTTAACGCTACATAGGAGAGAATCAATGAATGCCTGACCAGTAGGTTAATGTAAAATTTATTGAAAGGAACTCAAGACAAATTTTCAAAACGTTCTGAAAGAATGTCTTAATCCATCCTTAAATATTGGCTTTCATTATTCTAATGACTTTCTTCTCGAATACCCCCTTTACTTTATAAAAAGTAATATTTTCAATGTTTTTATAATTATCGGCGATGTTTCAGTTATTAGATTAGGGCCCATATAAACATCTCACTTGGGAAATGGATTTAGGAATTAAAGGGACAACGAAGAGAAAACGAAACATTTGAGAAGATACGTTACAGTAAATTAAAAAAAGTAAAGAGGAAATTTATTCAATTATTTTTATTACCTCTCGTGTATCCTCGATAATTAATGTTTAATAAAAAATAAAATTGCTTTGTACTTTCATATTTCTTTTTTTATTCGAGTTCCTTTTGAATATCATAGTAGTTTTTAGCAAATATTTTTGGAATGTATATTCATTATACTACTGTTTTTATTTATGTAGTTTCACATATACATATTTTTAATGAATTTATAATTAATTTGCAATTTCAGGATGGTAAATTAAGCCTCTTTTTGGTTTTCAAAGATTCTATGGACGTTTTGTTTATGTTAGACATCTTGAACCCTGATTTATAGCTATAACATTTTAATATACATGACAGTAATGTTTTCATATGCAATTTGTAGGGAAAAAAATGTCGACAAAGTAAAGGGATATTCAAATGAAAAGGGGTACGAAAAGAGACTGTAGGTATAAATGAAGACTTTATTCAAAGTATAACATTAGGCCTGAGCACAAAGATCCCATTGATTAACGTGCCGAAGGATTCCTTGTTCCCAGAATATCTGTGGTGGTGACGAGACCCAGTCCTTCACACCGTCCTTGGGTTCGCCGTCCGAGCTGAAGCGCTTTCCTTTCAGATGTTTTTTCAGGGGACCAAACACATGAAAATCACAGAGTGATATGCCTGGACTGTAGGGCAGATGGTCAAGCAGTTCCCACTTGAACTTGTCCAGTTCCACGTGTGTGACCCTGGAGACGTGTTCACGCACTTTGTCATGGAGCAGAACCACACCCTCCGTGAGTAGCCTCGGTCATTTGTTCTTGATGGTCCTGTGTAGTCTTCGGATGTCTCACAGTACACGTCGGAGTTAATGGTTATTCTGTGCTCGAGGAATTCAACAACCTTGGACGGTGTACTTAAAGACGCTGTGAAGGACTGGGACTCATCACGGCCACAGGAATTCCGGGAACAAGGAATCCTTCGGTTCGTTAATCAATGGGATTGTTGTGCTCAGGCCTATGGTGTATACTTTGAATAAAGTCTTCATTTATACCTACAGTGTCGTTTCTTAACTTTTCATTTGAACACCCCTTGTATTTTATTTCAAGTTGCACTAATCAGAATCAAAATGACATGTAAGTTTAAGCAAATAAGAAAAAAAATATAATAAATCTATACAGATACTTCTTTGTCATCTCAGTAGATAAATATTTTGGCTATTATCGATTAATAATTTTGAAATAGTATTTAGAAATATGAAGTATTAGTATTTAGTATTTTTTTATTAATTATAATTAAGAAATTGATAGCTAATGCGAATATAATGGTTGCATTTAATTGATAATAAGAAACTGAGAGATAAAATTATAGCGGCATGAGTGAATCAAAGCTACGGAAAACAATCATTTGATATAATTAAATGTTAATTTAATTTCATATTCTTTCATGAAAAACTTATGAAAAATATTAATTTTTTTCAACAAAAAGTGTTTATGATGTAAGAAATATAGCTTCATCAGATTCGGTCCTTAACGTATTAATAATTCCGATTTCAAATTTCAGGCAATTTCTTGACTATGTTCCTGTTTCCGAACTATAAATTCTGTCAATTACTTCGAAGTTAACACATGCAACTTACTATACCCGATTAAACAGATGAATATTTATAGCCACAAATTTCAGTGTTCATATATCTATCAAAACTCAAGCTTCAAAACAGATGGTAGAGCTTTCCGGAAATTATCAGTTTTCATTCAGATGATTGGCTTGTCAGGAAAGATCTTTATTGATCTGAATTGCCCTGACAGGAATATTCGAGGAATTTCGATAAAAGGCTAAAAATGCTTTGAGGAAGCTTTATATCTCAACATCAGACAAGATGCCATAGAGCTTTATTCTTCGATGAAAATCGATGATGCCTTTCTTAAAGGTTTTACCACTCAAGAAAGATATGTAAATGCATTAAATCTGATAGTATAATAATGATGGGTTGATCATGCTATTCATTTTACATGAAAGCAAAGAGAATAAATGCATAGATATCAACAATTTAATTCCGGCATGTGCATATATATATATATATATATATATATATATATATATATATATATATATATATATATATATATATATATATATATATATATATATATATATATATAATCTAACTCTTCCTGATCAAATATCCAGAAAAATATGCATTGTCTAAAATCCAAAAATTGGCAAACTATAGCTGTTATTAGACTTTTAATTATTCTTGCTGAATACTAATGACATGCGATGACATACTAATGACATGCGATCAATATTTTTTTTTATATTCATATTTGTACTTGGAAAGTATCTATTGCATCTAACGAATAATCTCGTTCTTCAGATACTTTTTGCAAATCCAAAAGACTGTAATGGGTATACATGAACATTGTGAACATGCATATTGCATGAAACTGCATTACCATGAAGGGAATTCGGGGTGATGTAGTGATTGCAATTCATGTTCACTATCTTTTTTTTATATGCAAGTATATTTTCAAGTTTTTTTTAAAGCGCAGATCAACGTTTTACATCAGAATTCGATCCGCCACTTTGAAATGAAATGAACTTGAAAATTGAAATGAAAATTTGAAAATTCGCCACTTAAAAAAAGTACTTATATACAATACGTAAATTCTTAATGATTCGCAAAAAATCTATTATTGATTGAAAATCAGCTATTAATTTGAAATTTTTATTAGTTCTTACTTTATATGTAAGTCATAATTATGAAAAACAATAAAAAAATTTTAAAATTAAAAAAAAATATTTTTTTTAATTCCTGTTTTTTTTAAAAAAAATTGCTTATATAATCTAGCATTCATAATGTTTGATCCCTCATTTTATCAGAATTTTTAGCATCTCTTTTTTTAAAACGATAATTTTGTCACTAAAGCAAAGACTTTCTATTCGCATACTTGTCCTCCAAAGAAAGGAGATTTTGAACAATTTTACTATAAGTAATTATATATTTATTTTTTCATAAATAAAATGAAGGAAAATTACTACTTTCTGAGTAATGCTGAGTGCATCATCTAGTAATAAATAGCAGTGAAAAACTCTACAAATATATTAAATCTTTATTTAATTTACAACTACATATTGTCATTATAAATACATTACTTTTAGAGTATCTTCTATTCCATGCATTATAGAAGAGTACAATCAAATTTTCCTGTTTGTCAAGTAAATGGTTAGCACTCGATTGTTTAGAGTTAATGTAATTCATTAGTAGTTTTTTAATAATTTATACAGTATGATGGATAAAATTAAATGCAAATTTTTTTCATTTAATTCCGGCCGCTACACTATTTGATGAAATAAAATTATTATTTTATATGTTTAAAAAATATAAAAAAAATATAAAGAAATATATTTAATATAAAGAGAATAATATACATAGTTTTTGTCAAATCAAATATTTTTCATCTTTAGCACGAAATTGATTTTTTTTCTTTATTTTAGATGTCATTTGCAATAATAAAAATGATCTGTGATATTTTAATGAGAATGAATTATTTAAAAACACTATTTTCTTAATATTTAAATTTTGTATTATTTGAAACCATATAGGGAATACCATTTTAATGTAACATTTCAACGCTCATGAAGTACCTGTCCTTCAATTATTATGGAATGGAATATTTTAGAAAAGTGTGTCATTTCATCATCAAATACAGTCTCAACGTAATATCACGAGAACAATCCAAAAATGTTCTTAAAGCAGCTTGAAGCAAATACATTGAATTATTATGTATAAAAAATACATAAAAATTATAAAGAAATATATGTAATATAAAGAAGAAAATACTGTTTTTGTCAAGTCAAAATGAAAATAATATTTTGCATAAAGTATCAAAACATAAAACTTTCCATGAAAAATTTTGATGCCACAATATTAAAAATGTCTCTATCATAATAAAAATTAATTATACATTACAATATAAATAAGGAACTAGGAAAACAATATAAACTAGGAATAAATTATTAACTTTGTTGCATAGCTACAAAATAAAAATAATAATAATTTAATCATAACTTATAAATAAAGAATTAATTAATATTATTCATCGCTTTATTTTGTATTACAGTTCTAAAGGTAGAGAAATTACATTTATAAATATACTTATTCTTATTCATTTGAATGTTAACCTTTATGCTTCATGAATAAATGGAAAGCAATATTCTGTGCCTTCGAAACAAATTAATACCCTTATTTGGCTTATAAATTAGATAATTATAGTGAAGTACAACTCGAATATGATTGATTATAAAAGCGAATATTTCGTGCAATACATGGTTTCGTGCATTTGCTAAAAATTCAAATTCAATTCAGGCCATTGAAATAAAAAAAGCTCCTCAAACTTGTTTCAATAATTAATGGTCCTAAGGGTGTGTCGGAAATAATTCCCTATAAATAAACTTTGTAATATTTGGTATGTAAAGAACACATTTCTCTAGATTATATTGATTTATAATATCATTTATATTTTTTGCTTTAGTTCGAATTTTAAAGTTTTATATGAAGAATTTTCAAGAATAGATTTCTAAGAAGAATTCTAGAAAAAGGATTTCTAGCATTTTTAAAATATTAAACGTATTATTTAAAAAAAATTGCGAAATATTCATTTGCACTTTATAAGATGAAAATATAAATACATGATTCTTTTAGTTTGCAATGCAAACACTTGTCAATAAATAAATAGTTGAATGTTGTCATCTGATTTTTAGTCACAAGGAATCTAATAAAACTGGTTGTAGAATGATTTTGCATCATGCCTTTATTTAAGTTATACAATGGAAAGAATAAACTTTAAATAATAAATGCAAAATACTTTACTTGAGATTTCAGCTCTTCGAATATAGTTCAAAAATATTAAGACAGAAATGAGATCTCGAACTATTTAATATTTTAGTTTGAAAATAAAAAAAAAGAAATGTTTTTTTTTTTTTTTCTTAAACAAATAATTTACTTTTTTTTATATCCTTAAAATTTACCATTTTTTTTCACACTTTATGTCAAGAAATGAAAATATTATTTAGCACGAATTTCATCTGGATTATTTACATTGAAGAACTATCACCTAAGAGGCCGTTAAAAGTATTTTATAACTAGCCGCCTTTGGCGACCAGCCGGTCCGCCAATCTTAATGATCGTTTAAATTTTAATAATTTACGCAATTCCAACTTTAATAGCTTCTTCATCAAAATATTTTAAAACTTCAAATTTTGATTGTCATATAATTCACTCATAATATTATAAAGGCCTTCAGTCATAGCGTGATATGTATCTCTCTAATTTTCTGTTACCCCTCGTAGAAATTATGCTTTAAATTAAAGTGTAAATGATTAATCTGCAATTAATATAATACTATTTTTTACTGAAACAAATCATTTTTGTTTAATAATATGATTACTGATAATAGAGTCACTGAGCGTTTAAACTTTATGGGCACTAAAGAATATCTTTCTTAATTTATGTAATATCTCAAGAATTTGTCAACAAAATTTTCTCAGATTCATCATGAACAGATCGATTAATTAACAATGTTTCATTTTAAATGCCTCAAACACTAAGAAAATAAAATGAATCGTTTAAAATAATCGGTCGAAAACAGGTTTAAAAAAACTACTTAAAAAACGATGTACTTAAAACTATAAGCATATACAAAAAAATATATAACTAACATTAATACAATTTAATTACAAAAGTATGCAACTAAACTAAAAATAATTTAAATCATCCGTTGGTTGTCACGTCAACAGTCAGAAAACAATGCGCATGCGTGAATTTTCTTCGCCAGTTACGTTAACGCAAATGCGTGAATTTTTCTACGCCAGTTGGGGTAACGCTATGCAGATTATACATTTTTAATTTCTTTTATTCTGTGTTATTTTAATTCAAAAGTACTTCAGAATGAATCTGAAACATGGATTAATTAACAATGTTTAATTTTAAATGCATAAAACATTAAGAAAATGAACAGAATCGTTTGAAATAATCCGCCGAAAAATGTTAACCCTAGCCTCAATTCTGTTGGGAGAAAAAAATAACTGAAGCCTTACTCATTTGGCGGTGAGGAAAATGGAAGATTTTTTTTGGCGGAAAAGTTGGCGGCGGGGAAAATGGAAGATTTTTTTGGCGGAAAAGTTGGCGGTGGGGAAAATGGAAGACTTTTTTGGCAAGAAAGTTAGTTTTTAATTAATAATTAAAATTCTAATTAAAATTTCAAAAAAAGGGACCCCAGGTGCACATTCCCGACCTCTAAGGTATACATGTACCAAATTTGATAGCTGTATGTCAAATGACCTGGCCTGTAGAGCGCCAACACACATACACACACACATTGAGCTTTATTATAAGTATAGATATAGATAAAAAAGGTAAAACACACTAAAAGCTCAAAACAATTCTTCAATCGAATTTTTTTGTCATATAATGATATATCATTTATATTGATTTAAAAGATTACTCGATGAATTCTCAGACGGAAATTTTATGAAAAAATAATTTAAAAAATGATTAAATTTAATTGCAGTGACCTAACTACTTAACACAAAAAATATAGAGTTAATATAGAGTTACACATATTTCTTTTAGGTTAATACTAATATGTAAATTCTTAACCAGTATTTTTTAGAATAATATTCAGTGGTTTCCTTTCGTCGTTAAGTATTAATGATTTTATATCATAATTTATTTTTCTTGTTAGCCACTCATTTTATGTGTGCGATGCCTGAATTATTAAGCGTAAAAGTAGATAGCATGATTTTTTAATAAAAAATAAAACGTACTATACACATTTTATCAAAAAATATAGCATTTGTTTGCCAAAATTATATAAATTTCTTCTACTCGTTCACAGATAATAAATAATACATGAGGTAAGCATTACACTATTGATCTTAGTACATTTGAAGTCGTATACTTTTTAAGGAATGGAGATATTGGGGGATGGTCATTTACACTTATTCATATCTTCGATGCAGATATGAATGAGTGAAATTTTGAGGCAAATAAATTTTGCATTCTTTAGATCATTACATAATTTAGGCACATTATACTTTTTGTTATTAAAGATTAGGCAGATCTTTCTATAGTAAATTTATATCGGTTATAACTCTTATATTCAATTCATATAAAATAATTTCATTTTGCACATTCTAAAATGAAAATTTGTTTCGATGGATGTGAAAGATGGTACTGTATAATTATCCAATCTGATAATCATACAGTACCATCTGATATTGAGTCGGATATATCTGATCTGATATTGAGTCGGATACATCTGATCTGATATTGAGTCGGATATATCTGATCTGATATTGAGACGGATATATCTGATCTGATATTGAGTCGGATATATCTGATATTGAGTCGGATATATCTGATCTGATATTGAGTCGGATATATCTGATATTGAGTCGGTATTCATGTTTAAGTAATGCTGGATGATATGGCGTGTCTTAATGGCTTGTCTGGTCGCCAGGATAAATGCCTTCGTGAAGCTCATTTTTAAATGTTTTTATATATTACTGTATGCTTATAAATCTCCATTGTTTCATTTTTATGAGTACTTCTATAGAAATATGTATGTCAATGAGGAAGAATAATTATTCTTGTGTAATTCTGACTTTGAATTTTAATTCATTTAAATTCAGCACATTGAAGTAATTAGTGTTTTGACAGTTAATATTGGTAATACATAAAGTACTCATTAGTTATAAAAACGCTTTTTTTATTGAAAAATTCGAATTTTATTTTATGATCTTAAAAGTAAGCCATAGGTTTGCAGATGCTAAAGCAGTCTTTATTTTTACTCTGAATACGATAGCAATTTGAATAATGATGAAACTGAAATAATATTAATTTAAACCGGTAATGAATGATATATTTTATTTTTAATATAAAATTCTGCAAAAGTAATATTTATATTATTGTATTTATATATTATTTATATATTTATATATTATTTATATATTTATATTATTATTATATATACAATATTATTTTAATAATAATAAAAGTCTAGTAAGTCTACATAGTAATAATAATTACTATCTAGTAAGAAAATTTGGCTTATTTTAGACTATTCTATTAGAACCGCATATTAGAAGAATTATTTGTTTCTAATGTAATCATTAATAATATGCAACTAATGAATTAATTAACTAATAAATAATGTCTGGCTGTGTGCAATAACGCACAAGATCATTTTTTAATACATTTTCTAAAAAATGAATATTTTTATATGACTAGTTGACAGATAACATGATATCACAAAAATTAATTCATTAAAACTTAATAAAATTTTATACTCATATTTCAAAACATTTGAGGGTGTAATAGACCGCAACTTTTCAGATAGTTTCATATTGTCATGTTTTCCAGACACTTTTAATTCCAAACTAGATAAATTTTCTCTACGGTCTGCTACATTCTAGAAGAATAATAATGAATATAATATTTAAGAAGTACGTATGTGAAATAAAAATTAAATAATTTGATTATTTTTTTGCTTATATTGTTTTAATTAACATTAAAGATTTTAAAAAATTGTCATGCTCTAAAAAAGGTTTTTTTTTCAAAACCATGGGAAATATATGTAATTTTTTTCTCATTTTAACCTTTTAAGGCTATTTCAATTATTTGATATTTAAAAAAATTTCTAAATATCAGTTTTTTAAACACCTGGCCTCAGAATTTAGACGATATCTTAAGAATATTTACATGTAAGCGAGATTACAGCTTTGAGTTAGATTAAAAGCATACAATATATATCCGATATGTTTAATAATATTTAACAATAATTTTATACTTTTATTACTTAATTAGAATTTGTAAGAATAGTAAGTAAATAAATTCCAATCACTAAATTCAGCTGCCAAATAAAAATACATTATTCATATTAGGCTTTTGAAAGATATTTGCTTGCTGTTTCATTTTCTATAATAATACAATAAGGGGGAAATGTTCAAAAATCAAGAATATAATGTCATAAATTAATAATAAATGCTGAAAAAAATAACGTATTTAACACTTAATCAAGTTATAAAAGGATGCAAGAAATGCGGAGTACTTAAAAAGAGGAATGATTTCTTTTCTGCAAAAAGTTTTGAAAAATAAAGTGGAAATACAATGATTGATTTTATATCTAATTGCGTATTAGACCAATGTGAATGAGAATTAATTTAAGACACAAAATGGAGATATTATGTGAAGAAACTAAAAGAAAGTTTTATATTTTTAAAAGAGAAGAAAAGAAAAGACATACTTCTTCAAGAGTCAAGTGAAATTCTGTTGTCAAGTTGCTTCTTAGTATAAAGTTTCAAAAGTTTAGCTTCCATTAGTGGTATTTCCAAAAGTTTGTTGGATTGTTGGTAAAACTTTCGAGTAAGTATGATAAAGATAACGTTAGAACTGAAGAAACAATCATCTTGGTAATAAAAGAATTTTAAATTTAACGCAAAGTGTATTACAGTAGAAGAAAAGATACAAAAATATATTGTTTTTAAATATGGCTTGAAAATTTACAAAGAAAATGTATTATTGTATGGGACTCTAAATCTTCCCATCAAAAAGCAATTTTAAGTAAGATTTTGTTGATATTATTGGCCTTTCCTTATTAAGAAAAATGTGCTAACATCACTGTGCAATTCTTTGAATACATCTTAAAGCTATTAGAGACTCATAGATTGAGTGGGAGATATTATTGATAATAAGGTTTTGTCTTAAGTTCTTATTTCGATTATGTAATGATTTTATAAAATTGTACGATTTATTTATTTTTATGAGTCAATATACAATATAATATACAATTTGTAATATACTATAATGTTTTTAAAGCTTTTCTAGTCATTTCAGAATTATAAAAAATACATATTCATTGAAAATTAAAAACATTTTTTCACCACGAAATAAATTTTTAAAATGTTGTTTTGTTTTTTTCTTCCTTAAATAATAAAATCTAAAAATATAACATAATCATGAGAGTTGCTAGTTTTTATTAATTTTTATTTTCATCTAGATAAATCATACTGCTAGATAAAAATTGAAAAACTTAAGTAGAAATATCTTAAAGTAATCAAAGTATCCAAAAGAAAATTTAAAATTAGGATCGAATGTCATTTCAAAGAGGTGATAAAGTTAGATAAAAATTGAAAAACTTAAGTAGAAATATCTTAAAGTAATCAAAGTATCCAAAAGAAAATTTAAAATTAGGATCGAATGTCATTTCAAAGAGGTGATAAAGTTAGATAAAAATTGAAAAACTTAAGTAGAAATATCTTAAAGTAATCAAAGTATCCAAAAGAAAATTTAAAATTAGGATCGAATGTCATTTCAAAGAGGTGATAAAGTTAGATAAAAATTGAAAAACTTAAGTAGAAATATCTTAAAGTAATCAAAGTATCCAAAAGAAAATTTAAAATTAGGATCGAATGTCCTTTCAAAGAGGTGATAAAGTTAGATAAAAATTGAAAAACTTAAGTAGAAATATCTTAAAGTAATCAAAGTATCCAAAAGAAAATTTAAAATTAGGATCGAATGTCATTTCAAAGAGCTGATAAATTGTAGACACTCATTAGCCAGTAGAGAAATAAAGAAAGTTTCTTCTTTATTACCTTTTATTTGTTAAAATAAAAGTGAGTCAGGTGATAAATGAATCGCTCAGATCACATTATTTGTGTATGTTAATTATGTGTGTATTATTTCTCCTCAATGACAATATTCTCATAATCATTCAGTGCTTCCAAAATATTAAATAAGTAACTAAATTTCTTGGTATATATATATATACATGCACACACACACACGCATATATATATATATATATATATATATATATGGTGTACGGAGCGTCATCCTTGGCGGCGGTCGCATTATCACTCAACAGCCAGTAAGAAGATATCTGATTCCCGCCATTAAAACTGTATTCAGTACTATAATAGCGTTTATCGATGTAAAACGGCCCAGCCGTTCGTCCAGTTCAATAAATTCGTTTATGTTAAGTTAGTGTGTGATTCTTGTAATATAACCCGTATCTAAGCATTAATCTGAACCGGGCTTTCTGCTAGGGCCCGTGAGAGATATTTGATTTGATATATAATCCGGTTAGTAGAGGTCTGTTTTTCGAGCCAGAGTTAACATGTCTCTACATGTAGGGGTTCGGTCCTGGATGTAATGACCTCGGAAGTAGAAAAATAATCTTCGATCGGGTAAGAACCCAGAGATTTCACCAGTAGTTTTCGTCAAATTATCTTCGGTTCGGCAGTGGCCAGCAAATTGTGAAGTTCCTGCAGAATATTATCTCAACGGATATAATTGAAGAAAAACGGATAGGAGAGTTTTCTATATCATCTATATCTATACTTATAATAAAGCTCAATGTGTGTGTGTGTGTGTGTGTGTGTGTGTGTGTGTGTGTGTGTGTGTGTGTGTGTGTTGGCGCTCTACAGGCCAGACCGTCTGACCTACAGCTACCAAATTTGGTACATGTATACCTTGGAGGTCGGGAATGTGCACCTGGGGTTCCTTTTTTCGAATTTTTAATTAGAATTTTAATTATTAATTAAAAACTAACTTTCCCGCCAAAAAATCTTCCATTTTCCCCACCGCCAACTTTTCCGCCAAAAAAATCTTCCATTTTCTCCACCGCCAAATGACTAAGGCTTCCGTTTTATTTTCTCCCAACAGTAATGAGGCTAGGGTTAATATTTTTCGGCGGATTATTTCAAACGATTCTGTTTATTTTCTTAATATTTGATGCATTTAAAATTAAACATTTTTAATTAATCCATGTTTCAGAATCATTCTGAAGTACTTTTCAATTAAAATAACACAGAATAAAGGAAATTAAAAATGTAAAATCTGCATAGCGTTACCCCAACTGGCGTAGAAAAATTCACGCATTTGTGTTAACGTAACTGGCGAAGAAAATTCACGCATGCGCACTGTGTTCTGATTGTTGCCATGACAACCGTTATGAAAGGACGATTTAAATTATTTTTAGGTTAGTTGCATGCTTTTGTAAGTAAATTGTATTTATGTTAGTTATATATTTTTTGTATATACTTATAGTTTTAAGTACATCGTTTTTTAAGTAGTTTTTTTAAACCTGTTTTAGACCGATTATTCTAAACGATTCATTTTATTTTCTTAGAGTTTGATGCATTTAAAATGAAACATTGTTAATGAATCGATCTGTTCATGATGAATCTGAGAAAATTTTGTTGACAAATTCTTGAGATATTACATAAATTAAGAAAGATATTCTTTAGTGCCCATAAAGTTTAAACGCTCTGTGACTCTATTATCAGTAATAATATTATTAAAAAAATGCTTTGTTTCAGTAAAAAAATATTATTATATTAGTTGCAGATTAATCATTTACACTTTAATTTAAAGCATACATACTACGAGGGGTTACAGAAAATGAGAGAGATACATATCACGTTATGACTAAAGGCCTTTATAATATTATGAGTGAATTATATGACTATCAAAATTTTAAGTTTTAAAATATTTTGCTGAAGAATCTATTAAAGTTGAAATTGCATAAAATATTTAATTATTAAAATTTTAACGAACATTAAGATTGGCGAACCGGCTGGTCGCCAAAGGCGGCTAGTTTTGAATAAAGAATCTTGCAAGCATTTATTTTAAGATTTGTATATTTGAGAAGGACTTTTTCAAGAAATAGAAAGTGTTTGAATGTGCTTATTTTAGAAATTCTTGTTTTGAAGAAATATTAGCATTTTTATTATTATCGTTATTATATTAGCATTTGTTATTAGGAAAAATAAAGGCATATTCAAAATGTTAAAAAATTTTAAAAAGAAAGATTTAACTATTGTCGCTGAAGCAATAGGTAAGGTAGTTCCGGAAAAAACAAACATTGCGCAGCTTAAACAAATTATAGAAATAGACAAGCGGCTAAAGATGATTTGGAATTTGTTAAAGACATTATCATCTCAACTGTAGAGGAACGCGAAAAAATAGATGCCGAGGAAAGCGGAAAAATAGAGGCCGAACGAGACAGTTTGAATTAGAAAAATCAAAACTAACTTTAGCTCATGAAGAAAGTGAGAGAAACTTTCAAGCGACCGGAATAAGTAGTCCTAACGGACTTCCTCCAGAAAGTCATGCGGAGTCCATCGAGTAAATAATTAAAAGCATCCGCACATTGAAAATGCCAATACCAACTAAGTCAGAAAATTTCAATTTGTTTTTCAATATTTTGGAACGTGCTTTCGAAACAAAACAGGTTAAAACTGAATGTTAAAAGAGACTGCACTGGTAAAACCAGGAACGAAACATTGTCTTACTTTCTTGTAGTACTTTCACTTGTTGAAAGTGGCAACATGTAAAAATCAGAATCAAAATAAATGGATAGAAGGAAGTTGCTCTCAATTTAGATGTCTGATTATTTTTACTTTTAAAAGCTTTATTAGGAGAAAGGGAAACAGTTTGTTTCTGCAAATCTCAACATTTGGTGACCTCGGTACGTGATTTATGAAAATAAGCAAGAAAGACACAGGTCAGAAAGTTTATTTATCTTTTAGTAACGGATGCTTTGAGCGTTCAAGGTCAGACGATCTATTACTTTTGCTTTCGTGTTTTGTTTTAAGTTTATGGAAATGGAAGCACTAATTCAGAGAAGAAAACCTATTAGGGCATCTTTTTCGAGAATATGTAACGGAATTAAACTTGAAATAGAAAAAGAAATCCCGGACAAAGAATTTATAAGATCAAAATTGACAACTTTAGAACGTTTATCGGACGAACTTCGCTCTTATGATATTCCAATTTTAGATTCAGAATATTCTTCTGAAGAGCAGTTTAACAGTGAATGGGAAAGCGTCGAAGAATACAAGGAAAAATTAGATTTGATTAAAGTTAAAGTTGAAATTTTCTTTTCCCGCCAACTTGCGCAATCCGTCGCCAGTGTGTCTCCAAACTTAAACAAACGAAAACTCAAGCTGCCTGAAATAGTATTAAAACAATTCGGTGGGGACATTAAAGATTGGTTGCCATTTTGGAAGCAATTCCAACGAATTCATGATGATAAAGAAATTCAAAATGAAGACAAATTCCACTATTTAATCCAATATACTATACCTGGTACTAGACCACGTGACATTGTCAATAGCTTCCCGGCAACCGCGGAAAATTATCACAAAGTCATAGAAAGCTTAAAAAATAGATTTTTAAGAACTTTTAGCGGAATTTTATATACGAGAATTGTTAAGTCTAATTATTAAAAATGTAACTGAGCAAAGAAAAAGGTGTAGTGTGTCCGAGCTGTACGACAAATTAGAATCCTATTTGCGATCGTTAGAATCAATTGGAATGACAAGCGACAAATACTCTGCCATGTTATTTCCACTCGTTGAATCGTGTATTCCTGAGGAGTTATTAAGAGTTTGGCTGAGAAATCATGCATCAATAATCACAGAAGAAAATACTTATTCCGAAAAATTAAAACAATTATTGTTATTTTTGAGAAATGAAGTTGAGGGAGAGCAGAGAATTTCTTTGGCAAAAGCTGGGTTTAAATTTGATTTTGGTGCACGAAACAAAGTTAGAAGGGATAAAAGGTTCCAAAATGAAGATTCTGTGCCTACTGCGAATGAATTATTCTCGGGCCATAAGAAAACATTTAACCTTGGGGAAAAGAACTCTTGCATTTTTTGTGAGAAACAACATGAAAGCCAAAATTGTTTTGTGGCTCAAAAAATGACTTTAACTCAAAGGAATGATGAAATTAAGAAGAGGAATGGATGTTTCATCTGCCTAAAAATTGGACATAGAGCCAAGCAATGTAGGTCAACTGTTCGATGCTTGATATGCTTAAGAAGACATTGGGCTGTAATGTGTCCAGACTTACAAACATGTAAAAAGAAAGATGATGATAAAATTAAGGAGGAGGATGCACAAAAGATATCTTTAGCAAGTACCAGTTTTAATTATCCATATGAAGTGTATCTTCAAACTTTATTAGTGAATATCGAATCTAATAAAAGGCAGAAAATTGTAAGGGCACTTATTGACACTGGATCACAGCGTTCATATATATTAAAAGGAACGGCTGAAGAAATTGGGTGCCATTCAAATGGAACAGAAAGTTTGATTCATGCTCTTTTTGGAGGAGCCACAACAAAGAGAGAAACCCACAAACGTTATGAAGTGTCTCTTAGTAGCCTATATGGCAATTATTCTAGAAGATTAAACCTTTTGGAACAATTAAAGATTTGTGGACCAGTGACCACTTTGCAGCCTGGACCATGGATAGAAGAAATGAAACAAAAAGGTATCACTGTCTCTGATGTTGGGAGAAAAGATTTGAAAATAGAAATCCTTATTGGAGCAGACGTCGCAGGTGCATTGTTAACGGGAAAAGTTCACAAATTAGAAAACGGATTGGTTGCTGTGGAATCTTTGCTCGGATGGACAGTTATGGGTAGAATAAATTATTACACTTCAGAAAGTAATGTGTCTATGTCCTCCCTGATAACGTTCATGGTGGTTCACAGTAGCGACATAGAAAACTTGTGGAAACTAGAGGCATTGGGAATTACAGATTCCAAAGAAAATAGAAGTGATGTCGAATTACAAGAAGCAGTAGGGGATCATTTTCACAAGACCCTAAAAAGATCAGAGGATAGATATGAAATCTCTTTACCTTGGATCAATGAGAAAGACAAATTACCCAGTAACAGAGAAGTAGCGAAAAAAAGACTAATTTCCACGACAAAGAAACTCATGTTAAAAGATAAAACAGAAGCTTACAATGCAGTGTTCGAAGAATGGGTTAAATCTGGAATAATCGAAGAAGTACCAGAAGAGGAGAAAAGTGTGCACAGCCATTACCTTCCACACAGGCCGATATTCAAAGAGAACTCTACAACATCCATAAGACCAGTTTTTGACGCTTCGTGTAAGCAGAAGGAGTTTCTTTCCCTTAACGACTGTCTTGCAAAAGGTGAAAACTTAATTGAATTAATACCAAGATTGCTTCTTGATTTCAGACGAGGAAAAATAGGAGTTATTTCAGATATCAAAAAAGCTTTTCTTCAGATATCTATTCAAAAAAATGATCCTGATTTTCTGAGATTCCTGTGGTGGAAAGACTCTGAACAAAAGGAAATAAGAGAATTTCGACACTGCAGAGTAGTTTTTGGATTAAAATGCAGCCCCTTTTTATTAGGTGCAGTGATTAATTCGCATTTGGATCAGTGTGATATTTCTCTAAAAGAAACAGCTTCAAAATTGAAATCTTCATTTTATGTTGATAACTGTGTCACCTCAGTCAATTCGAATGAAGAAGCAGAAGATTTTATTACAAAGTCAACTCGATTGATGGCAAGTGGTAACTTCGACTTGAGAGAGTGGGAGCAGACAGAGAAGGACAATGTGAAATCGACAATAAGTGAACCACTAAAAGTTCTTGGTCTTATGTGGGATAAGTTTGAAGATTCACTGTTTTGTGACATACCTAATATCGACTTAGATGACATCATAGTGACAAGACGAAACGTGTTATCAATTGCACAGAGAATCTTCTACCCAATCGGTTATAGCTGTCCTTTCACGCTTCGACCAAAAATATACTTGCAAAATAGTTGGGAAACTAAATTAAGCTGGGATGCAGGGCTGCCTGAGGAAATCAAAAGAAAATTCTTGAAATGGGTTAAGGAATTGCCCTTGTTAGCATCAGTAAATATTCCTAGGCAAGTTACTCAGACCGATGGGCAGTCTTTTAGCCTCCATACATTTTCCGATGCTTCACAGGGATCTTATGCGAGTGTAGTATTTTTAAGAAGCCAAAAATCAAATGAAGTCAAAGTGACATTATTGCAAGCTAAAGCCAGAGTAGCTCCGTTGAAGAAAATAACTATACCATGACTTGAATTGCTTGCTTGTCTTATTGGAGCAAGATTGGCTTCATTCATTAAGAAGAACCTCAAGATCGTAATTTCAAAAGAGTATTACTGGACCGACTCTTCAACAGCACTCTTCTGGATAAAGAATGTAGAAGCTTGGGGAACGTTTGTGAATAATAGAGTTTCAGAAATTAGGAACCTGACAGACTTTAGAAATTGGCACCATATACCTGGTATAGAAATTCCTGCCGACATGCCATCAAGAGGATGCTCAATGAAGAAACTTATTGAATCCAGATGGTGGGAGAGGCCTCATTGGCTGGCATTGTCGGAAGAAGAATGGCCTCATTCTGCGCCAATCGATGACAAAGTGGAGGCTAACAAAGAAAAACGTAGAGAAGTAATGACGTCATTAAACCATGATGATTTTTCTTCACGAGTCTTCAACTACTTTTCAAAATACACGAAAATACTAAGAATGATGGGTTGGATACACAGATTTATAGGAAATTGCCAGAAGACAAAAGTAGAAAGAGAAGACGGCGAGTTAAAGGTCAATGAGCTGAAAAGGGCAGAGAAATCTATCGTAAAGATTATTCAACATGATTCATTTTCTTCAGAAGACATAAAGAAGCTGAAGTCACTTAGTGTGTTCAAAGATGAGGAAGACATTTTACGTGTTAAGACCAGATTAATTGAAAGAAAGGACCATCACAATTTTATTTTCCCCATGTTGCTTCCGAAGAAGCATGCAGTTGTGGAGAAGTTGATACTTCATAAACATCTATCTTTGTCTCATGCCGGGATACATATATTAATCTCCAAACTTCGAGAAAACTTTTGGATTATCAAAAGCAGATCAACTATCCGAGGAGCTTTATCTCGATGTGTTAGATGCAGAAGGCATGAAGCTAAAGGACTGCAGACAGTGCCAGCTACTCTGCCCGAAAATAGAATTAGAGATGCTAAGATTTTCGAAATTGTGGGAGTAGATTTAGCCGGCCCACTAGTTTTGAAGAACAAGAGTAAAACCTGTATCATACTTTTCACCTGTGCTGTTTTCAGAGCAGTTCATTTGGAACTGATTTTGACCCTCTCTACTCGGGGATTTTTACTTGGATTTAGAAGATTTATTGCGCGTAGAGGGCGGCCATCGATAATTTATAGCGACAATGGTAGTAATTTTGTCGGATACAACAATCTCTTTGAGTCAATTGATTGAAATATTGTTGTAAGGGAAGCTGCCATACTTAAGATAGACTGGAAGTTTAGTCCACCAGCAACACCATGGTGGGGGGGTTTTTGGGAACGACTTGTGCAAATGATTAAGAAACTTTTACGTCGTATCTTGGGCCAAGCGTCTTTAAACTACGAAGAGTTAATGAGTGTATTGTGCGACTGTGAATCAACTGTGAATTCCAGACCCCTTACATATGTGGCAGAGGACTTGGACGATCACATTCCTTTGACACCGTCCTTGTTTTTAGGTGAAATTCCAGAGTTTGGTGTACCTGATTTGGATCACCTAGATCGAATTGATTTCAACAAGAGATTTAGACATCTTCAAAATGTGCGAGAACTTCTGAGAAGAAGATTTAGGTTGGAATATCTCAGCTTATTGGTTCAACGTCCATCAACAATGTTAAGTTCTAGACAGATAAAAATTGGGGATATAGTTCTCGTTGAGTGTGACAACAAGCGCAAAGTGCTATGGCCTCTAGCCAAAGTGACTGAGATATATCCAGGAAAAGACAGCAATGTTCGTGTTGTTCAAGTCAAAACCGCTTCCGGAGAATTAGTTCGACCAATAAAGAAAATATTCCCCCTCGAAATACCTTCATCTATGAGAAAAATAAAACTGAAACACTTGAAAAGGAAAATATAATTTCAGAATCACCGATGAACAATTCTGTTCCAGAGTTGTCCCAGAAGTTTAGAACTATCGTGACTAGATCTGGAAGACAAATTAAACTCCCATCCAGATTTATTACTTGAACTCTAATTAAGTAACTTTAAAGTTTTTATACTAAGAATTGAATTTTTAACTATTTAACTTTATTTAATTTCATAATTGTTTCATTAGTGTTTTGATTAATTTATGTGTCATTAATCAAAAGGTGGGAGGATTGTTAAAAGAGACTGCACTGGTAAAACCAGGAACGAAACATTGTCTTACTTTCATGTAGTACTTTCACTTGTTGAAAGTGGCAACATGTAAAAACCAGAGTCAAAATAAATGGATAGAAGGAAGTTGCTCTCAATTTAGATGTCTGATTATTTTTACTTTTAAAAGCTTTATTAGGAGAAAGGGAAACAGTTTGTTTCTGCAAATCTCAACACTGAATGCAAAGCCGAAGTCTTTCTAAATTTGTTAGGCGAGAGACACCGACATGTTTTGTTATACGCGAACGAAAGCGAAATAAAAGATTATGACGAAATCAAAAGAAGTGTTAAGAGAATTCCAACCATCTTCTAAAGAATGTTGGGAAAACTTTCAAGCCGTCAAAAGATTTCAAGGAGAAAATCACGTGAAATTCGTCTCAAGATTAAAAGCGAATTTAGAATATTATTTAGAACTAAGAAAAGAGAAAGATTTTGAGACCCTTTGTGAACTAATTGTAACCGATAAATTGAACAGCTCTCTTGACAAGGACACATCCGAGTATATTTTGATCAAACAAGGTTCAGACTGGTTAAAACCGCTGACGTTAGCGAAAGAAATGGACATATACTTCCGCGTAAAAAACAAAAGTTTGTTTTGGGAAGAGAACAGAAATACACATTACTACAGGTCAAGGTCGCGCATCATAATTCCCTCCAAAATAACGGTCAGGTACACGATGGAGATATTGATAAGAAAACTTGTTTTAAATGTAATTCTACATCTCATTTAATAAAATTCAGGCCCCAAAATGTTGATGCTAAACAACATAACAATCAGGGAAGATCTCATAACTCAAAAATCCTGTAAACTCCATGTTTAAATCAAATGAAATTCCACAAGAGCGAATTAATGATTATTAATCCTAATTATATAAAAAAATTAAATTATGTAGGCCGTAGCACAAACATTAAATGAGCGAACAGTTTAATTGTCAGTTTTCCGTTAGTGGCGATAGATATTAGTCATGTGGGTAAAAAATCAGAAGCGAAAAGAGTTTCAGCAGCTGCAGATACAAATATTTCTTTTGAATGTATTTTCCCATCTAATAGCTATTTAGATCTTAAAAATACTTTTTCTAATAAAAATCCTACAACTGAATGCATTTCTGAAAATAAATCCGAGCGTGAGTCATCAAGTGAAAAAGAATACCAACGTTGCATAATTCCTTCTGTTGATACCGGAAATGAAGCGAATAAATTAATCCGTGAGAATAAAAAAGTAAAAAAAAAAAAAAAAAAAAAAAAAACATATTTTTTCTCATTCTGCTTGTTGTATAAAAAATGATAATAATCCAACTTCTTTTCTAAATGAAAATAAAAGTATTACTACTTGTTCGAAAAGAAATGCTGACTCTGAATTTTATTTACAGAGTGATGATTTGTTGATGTTAATTTAATAACTGATACTTGTTTTGAAAAGAGTTTTTCTGATGTAAATTCTGATTGGTAAGTGAAGGAAGTATGCGCACATGTTTAAATGTTTATTCTGAAAATGATTTTGATATAGGGTATTTATCTGATAAAAATATAAAAGATCATGAAATTAATGTAATTTCAAATTACTCTCCTAATAAAATCCGCACTACAGATTTGCAAATGTCTATTATTTTAACTGATGACGTCCCTGTGACCTCACCGATTCGTAGACTTGCTCCCATAGGAAAACAAGTTACAAAACAAATTGAGGAATGGCTTGCCGAGGGTATCATTGAAAAAAGCTATTCTGATTATGCGTCTCCAATTGTCTTAGTGAAACGTAAAAAACGCGAACACAGACTGTGTACTGATTTCCGTTCTTTGAACAAAAAAACAATCAAAGATAAATTTCCTCTACCAAATATAGAAGATATTTTTGATCAGTTACACTCAGGCAAAACTTTCTCCACATTACATCTCAAAAATACTTACTTTCATATTGATTTGACTCCAGGCAGCAGAAAGTACACGGCTTTTATTAGCCATGAAGGATTATTTCAGTTGAAAAAATGTTATTTCGAACTTACGAATGCACCTGCTATATTTCAACTTTACATTCAAATAATTTTTCAAGAATTAATACTTGGATGATATTATCATCCCCTCTCAAACCATTTCTGAAGGTATTCAAAAATTGGAACGCGTCTTACACATAGCCTCTGAATTTGGCCTACAATTAAATCTAAATAAAAAAAAATGTTAGTTTCTGAAAGAAAAAAATTACTTTCTTGATCAAGTAATCGAAAATGGACAAATTGGGCCATCAACTTAAAAAAAACTTCAGTAGTACTAAATTTTCCTCAACCACGTAATGAAAAACAAATCCAAAATGTCATGGGTTTAACGGGATATTTTCGGAAGTACATTAAAGATTATGCTTTAATAGCTAGACCTCTAAGCGATTTACTTAGAAATGATTAACATTTGAATTATGTTCCCCTCAAATAAAAACGTTTGAGACTCTTAAAAGAGCTTTATCGCAAGATCCAGTTTTACATATGTGCAAACTAGGTTCCAAACTGGAACTCTATACAGATGCTTTCAAATTAGGTTACGGTGGAATCCTTCTTCAAGCTAACGACAATGATAATTTATATCCCATAGCTTATATGAGTAAAAAAAAATAACACCTCAGGAAGAAAATTTATCGAGCTATGAACTAGAAGTTTTAGCTGTTATTAAAGCATTAACAAAATTCCGTACTTACATTTTAGGAACTAAAATTAAAACTGTCATTGACTTCTCTGCGTTCAAACAGACTATTACTAGAAAAAAAATAATTCCTAAAATAGCGCGTTGGGTTTTATTCCTCGAAGATTTTGATTATGAGATAGTAGACAGCCTTCTCTATAATGACAAGGAGCACAAAAACGCAAGGATAATGAGCCGGAGTGTCGGTTGAGGTCACAGGGAAGCATCCTCTTTCGTAGAATTTCAGCGACGTGGTCGGATCTGAAGACGCTATGTCACAAGAGGTAACCCGGCAGGGTCGGCAAGCAAGCGGCCTAGCCAGCAAGGAACCATTTTCAGAGTAACGGCGAATCAAGGAGCCGTATAGTAACACCAAATTGCCTCTCATCCCGGGGATTTAATTCTTTTAAAAATCTTTTAAAATTATATTTTTACAGGAAACTATCCTTGTCGAATAAATAATATGTAAGCTTATTTTGGTTGAAGCAGAATGCAGGTTTGAAGACAGGGAAGAAACAATTTACATTTTTAAATTAATTTTAACATCCATCCCGGGAAGGCAAAACTCTTACAAACAGAAACGCTGACAAGGCACGTCCGCCACAGCGTGCCACAAAAGCAGAAGTAAGGAAGGGAAGAAACAAATCACATCTAGTCTTATATAACATGGGATTTCCGGCCACGTGTCAATTGAATACACGTGTTGACCTTTGACAAGAGTAACGGAGGGATCTTCTTCCCTTAATACGTAGAGCTGATTGCGCAGTAATTTTACACAGCTTCAGATCAGAAAATAAGACAATGAAATTACTGTGGGCTAAATCAAGACAACGCTTTGGAAATTAACTCGGTTCAAATTAAGAGTTCAAAATATCACTACACACACACACACACACACACACACACACACACACACATATATATATATATATATATATATATATATATATATATATATATATATATATATATATATATATATATATATATATATATATATATATATATATATATATGAGATTCTGATAGGGATTTCTGATTTCTGCATACATGTCAATTTAGGTAAAGGAATTATAGGTATCTTTGAAAAAAATTTGCTTGGATTGACAGTTTTTATCCCTTCACTCGGAGCGTGTGAAAATGCAGATTTTAACCTTTTTACAGAGCTCGTGGAGAGTTAATTAAAAAAAAAAGTTGAAACTGGATTAGGAAATAAGAGAACATTTTAGAATTAAATTAATATGGGCTAAATTACGATAAAACTTATATATATATATATATATATATATATATATATATATATATATATATATATATATATATATATATATATATATATATATATATTGATGATTTTGAAATAAATTGGTTTTATAAGTCTTTTTATCTATTAAATAAGCATTTAAAAATTCATTTTACTCTTTCAAAGTAATTTTTATCTTTTTAAAAAACTGATTATTTCCCTTTTTAAAATTATAAATTCATGATAAATTTCAGTAATGTTTATATTTTAAAAAACTCAGAGTAATTATATCATTTTTCATTAAATCGAAATCATCATTATAATAATTGTTTCTGTCAGAAGGGCAGTGTTTTGCTATTCACTCAAATTACTTTCCAGGGTTAAATAATTCGCTTCATCATAAGGAGTTCCTTATTTTTGGATCTACTACGTGCACAGATGCCAAAATACCTTTCAGCTACGTAATGAAACGTCAGAGAATGGACATTGGTCATTTCCCACAGGATTTCATTCTATTTACCATTAAGTGGGAATAAATGTCAGAAGTTAGACAGAGAGGAGAGCACTTTCGTTAAAGGAATTAGCTTCAGGAGCACCAAATTTTTGGAAGTTGGACTTGTTTAATATGCTATTAGGTAGAATGTTCTTTTTCGTAAAAGTAGGATTCATAATTAACCTCTGCACTAATGCAAAATGATTTTAATTTTGATATGAAGACAAACGAAACAATTATTTCGAGAAAATTACGAGAAAATCGTAAGCTAATTTTTCACTTAATTGCATAATATCAACTTTGAATATGTTATATAGATTTAATGATATGTATTAAATGAGAAGTAAAAGCATAAACGGCGGCTCTCAAAAAAAGTCATACGACAGTAACATTTCTATTACGGAAAAATGTGTTTCCTATTAACATGTTACAAATTTGTTACAAAATGACCAGTTACAAAATGGTTAACGGGGTAGTTAATAGTTAGCAATAACAGCTAGCATTCCCACTCGCAAGAGATGTGATCTGGTATCCGTATGCGACCAACATGGCAATAATATAAGTATTTTTCCTTCCAAAAAATGAAAACTTTCTAATTTATTCGGAAGCTTTTGATCTCTATACTCGAGATACTTCTTTTTTCCAGGATAGATGAATAAGTGAGGTAATGTATATATTTTTTAGATTCTTTCTAATTGAATAATTATAAATCAACGAAGAGGGAAGATGACTAAAGCCTATATCCATTAAGCATAATAAAAGCTTTCAATTTATGTAAACAATCATGCCATCACTGAAACAACAACGCCGTCTTTTTCAATCTTCTAAATTATCTAACAGATGGGGAAAGAGAAAAAATAAATTTTATCACAACTTTAACTGTATCTATTTTTTTAACTTTTTTATTCACGTATAATGTACAACACATTTTATGTTTTAAATGGATGCGAAAAGAATATTTAAATATTCATTTTTGATTTTGAATGTTTTATCATAGAAATAATGTATGTAATTTGGTAGCCTGATTGCAAAATCGGCAGGTCCCGATTTCGAGACCAAAATTCTCAACGATTCCTCATCTGTTAGATCTTGACATTTGCTAAATTCAGCATTAATGGTTAAAAAGTTTTCGAAAGGTCATGATCTTCTTACCTGAATTACTTTCCAAAATTGCAAGGTTGCTCCCAAAAGAATCTCCATATTGTTTCACAATGTAAAGCTGATTTATGTTGATTATAATATTGATCATGGATTTGAGATTACTTTTTGCCAAGAATTTATGTTTAAACCCAGAGGGTTCAAGTTTCAAAACAGCTAAGAACAATCACTTATTTAGCTCTGGTGTGGGTTACATTTGCTATTAATGTCCTAATTCATGTATCCATCATTCGATAGTTTGGAAAATCGTCATCTCAAGTGTTGGAGTCGCCTTTTGGTCATTGTTACGCGATGATATTATGAGATCATTAAACCTCATAATCCAAGAAACAGTGAGGTTATTTCCAAAATATCCTTCCACAATGTATTTAACTATAATAGATTTCTAACTTAAATGTTTCCAACTATTCCAAAATTGTTAGAATATTTATGCAAACATCAATTACGCGAGCACACAAGCAACAATCAGATAAAATTCAATTTTGATTTCAATTGTTTTAAACGTTATCATTACCTTTCCCTTCCATCCAAGCCATTACATTCTAATCCATCTGCTCCTTCACTTCACGATGCTCGGACATACACCCCTCCCCTTCTAATACCGGAATAATATGTAAAATGCATTAGAATGTCGAGGTAATTGACTAGTCTTAGTAAATTCTTTCTAATCGCATTAATTGTACATGTATTCGCCGGTCGCAGTTTAATGGAATGACGTGCGAAATTATCATTATTCACTAAGATCCGCATCGGCAGTGTTAAGAATGGGTAACGATCAAAGAGAGACTGTTGATTTCTGACTTAAAGTCGAGTAATTATATAGTTGTTATTCCTTTGGGTAATCACACGTTAATTACATTTCTGATTCTCAGTTTGCCTTCGTGATCGGAATGGTAATCGGAATCAAGGTGGAATTACCTGGCAGAATGTTCTTTTTTCTACTCTTATTGCTAGGGACTTGAGAATTCGATCGAATTGTCTCCTCGCCAACGGGAATCATTATTTTTACAGAACGACTGCCGGGCTCCCGGAGTGATTTAAATAACATCGCTATTGTGGCTAGGGCGCCCCTTTCGACGCTTTAGTGGCTTGGAATGTTGACTAGCTTCATCCTCCATTTAATCATAATGTATTTTAAATTTTCTTACGACTTGTGGTATTCTAAGAGAAGATTTTCAACTAACCATATTTTAGCAATATATCTAATAGATATACGTTTCATATTGTGCTTTTTCAATCTGCTTTTAAAGTATTACGAATTGAATATTTTTTTACAGATTGCCTATTTGCACCATAAAAACTAATTTATATAGATAAGAAAGAAAAATTATTTAAATCAAATGGCTATATTATAGAAGATATTTAGTAACCATTATGAACGAGCAACGCTTGAAAATTATTGAGAGTTACAGAGGGTATAAAAGAGTGAATGAATATGAATAACTATATATATATATATATATATATATATATATATATATATATATATATAACTATATATATATATATATATATATATATATATATTGCTTTCTGTCAAAAAGTGCCGAATTAAATTAAATAGTAATGCTTGGAAAATATTAAACTGTAATTAAGTGACTAATAATTATTTTTATCACATAAAAAAAGCATGAAATTATAATAGTTTAAACCTACAATTTGATTTTCCTTCTATATAGATAGAAATAAATTAAATCATGATTTTACAATGATTTTTAGCAATTTCTCCAAACATTAACCCATATTGGACCGCTGTCCTATTTATTGGATAATTGAATTAAATGAAAATAAATGAAACAGTTAAAATCTGCAAAAGACCTTTCATAAATTACTATTAATAGATTAAATTCAATAAATTAGAGGGAAAAATGGAATTAAAAATTAATTAAAATAAATTGTTTTAAATTCACCCATAATATGGTGAACGTTTTAATCCCTTAAGTAATAATTAGATTAATATTTTTCTTAAACAAACATATATAGTTCTTTTAGTATATCAGCAGTGTGTTGTTAAATATCTGTGAAAAAAATATTGTAAGCATTTGGCATGTTCTTTCCAGTTGTCCTATAAATAGGACAACGGTCAGATGCCCTCTTTTTTTTTATATCCCCCATTCTTCTAGATCGCATTCCTTGAATTCAGGGAACAATGTGTCTTTTTACCTTCTCAAGCTAGGGGACAGGGATCAACAAAATGTTGAAATGTTCCCTGGTATCAGTGCTCTTAGTCAAACAAGTTCTTTGGTATATGTTATTGCGCATATGCTTGGGAAACCTTATTTAGTGCTTTCTTATCTTTCCATTAGTTCAATTGCTGCTTTATTTTGTAGTTGTGAGTTTTGTGACCATTTTTGTTGTTGTAAAATGGACAGGAAATTTCTAATATCGGTGGAAGCTCTTGAATATATGAATTTTGTATCCGATGGAGAATATGGTGAATCTAAAATGACAATTATTCCACTGGAACCAGATGCGACAGTAAAGAAGCAAAAATAGACAAATCTTTCACAAATTGTAACATAGATAAAACGTGTGGTGATCCTGAAATTCGAGACACTACTGGAACTATCGAAGTTTTGTCAAATATCCGTGAAGAAATTAGGTTTGATACAAAACCATCTAAATTGAAAAAAAAAAATGTAAATTTTCGTTTGCATTTTTTTTCTCAAGATTATCAACACATTTCTGATAAAATATTAGGAAACACTCCCCCTTGAACTATTTCTCTGTATCTGTAATGATATGATATCGCATACATATACAGAGACTAATCGATATGCAGCGCAGAAGAAAGATTATTCTTTTGAAGTCAACAAAAGTGACATCGAAAAGTTTATAGGCAATTTTTTTACTGGGGTTATCACGTGAAAAATTTTATTGTGAAAATGCTCCGGCCACTGGCACAAACTTAGTGAATAGAGCTCTGATGTGAAATTCCTTTGTTTCCCAAGATATATATATATATATATATATATATATATATATATATACACAAAATAAAATAATAAAGAACTATGTCTCCTAAATTGTGAGTATTTATTAGTAAAAAAACTTAGATGGTCGTCAAAGACGATGTCAATTAAAATCTTGCTAAGAAAAATAAAACTGATACAATTTGAAAAATATGTAATGTTAGACTATGCAGAGGTTGTTTTTAGAATTTCCATTAATAAAATCTGTTTTGTAAGCCAAGCCAAACTTTGTAATTCTTAGTAGTGTATTGGACCCTTGTCCTATTTATAAAATAATCTGTATTTTTAAAAAAAAATATTTTTAAAAATTTAAAATTTTGTTTTATATATGTAAGTACCTTACTTTGATTATGTCTTTAAAAGTTCAAGTTTTTCCTTTGTTTTTTTTATGAATAGTTTAATATAGGTTAAACTAAAGTTATTATTAAACATCCCTATAAATAATACGCAGTTTACTATCATTCCATTATTATTATATGCATACATATTAATAATTGAATAAATATTAAATATTTTAAAATAAAATTTGTAAATATTATATATATATATATATATATATATATATATATATATATATATATATATATATATATATATATATATATATATATATATATATATATATATATATATATATATATATATATATATATATATATATATTACTTGTTGCCACTGTGCACATTTCAAACTTCAATATTAAAAATAATTTATTTCGAGGGCTTGAATTTATTCGCATCACACTCTGGAGTATATCTGACTTCCGTTTTGGTGGTAACAATACTACTAATCACTGGCACTCAAATCATAATTGTTGAAGTTCATAATTGTTGAAATCATAATTGTTGAAATCATAATTGTTCAATTGTTGAAAAACATTGTTTGATGGTGTTGGAATGATGAATTGTCTATTTAGATTAACTAGCAAAAGGTAATAGAAGGACATTAATTTATGCTTCTGGTGATAAGTGATATAATATTTATTTTCCAATAGCGATTTAAATAAAGTTTCTGATCTTTAGCCTCTTTTTATGGCATTAAGCTTTGATCATCTTACAGATTTCAGTAAGTGTTTTAGTTATTGCTTCCAGGTAAATTTTAGAAATATCTTTAAAGTCGTGGAAATTTCTCATATATAAAAATGCTGAATCAATAAAATAAAAACATCACTAAAATATCGGACCAATGATATTATTTAACTTTTAGGATTTTTTTTGTATCCGCCTAAGATATCCATGATAAGATCGAGCATCATTTAAAAAATAAGAAGGATTCAAATATAATTGCAAAAACAGGCTTTTCAAAAAAATCGTTTCAATAATTAAACATTAAGGAAATATGAATATAGAAATTTACTTAATCATGTAATTACCATTATTTTTATTCCACAATAACTGTTCAAATCAAATTATAAAAATTAAGAACTATTAAGAACTAATCAGTGACAAGGAATATTAAATATTCTTCAGAACAATTAAGGCTATTTTTCTAATACGAAATTAAAACTTTTATATCAATATTTAACTAACCAATAAAAGTTTCAGTTCACGATAAGCACATTCATTTAATTGTATTGTTTTACTACCTAAAAAGAGGTCACAAGAAAATCCATTTAAGGACTTCTTCAGGAACTCGGAAAGATTTGTCACCATAACATTTCAGCGTGGGAAAATTAACATTTGCCCTTCCAAGAAAAATCCGTGTAATGTCCAAACAGTAGATTTCCTTCATCAAACAACGACAGTTAATTGGACAAATATTTGACAGAAGAAGAATTTTCTCAGAGCAAAGCCAAACTCATTTGTTGTTAAGCAAGAAATCAATGTCACTTGAACACTTGAAGATTAAGAAGTCGATGACTTGGAAAAAGTTGTTTAAAGAAATAATTTGCCTGAAACTTCTATAGCACATATTTATTTTTGATCCCATTCTTAGTCAGTTGGGACGAAAATTGATTCATTAAAAATATTACGTTGATTACTTTAATTTATTTAATAGCTTGTTTATAAATCACTCTCGTATTATAGTAATCATTCAGACTTTAATTATTTAAATTGAATGGCAAATTATTTAATGAAAATTGGTTTTGCGTTGATACTGATAAAAAAAAAGATGTATGGTACTTTAAATAATGAGTTTTTAGTGTTTTAAATTCACTTCTATAGTAAATTGTTAAAAAAAAATGTGGAGTTTTAATTTGATTTTGGCTGGCACTAGATGAAAATACAGAAGATCATTAATCACTTTATTTTACCTTCTTAACTCAATTAATTACAAAATTAAAAGCAAAAAATATATTTTCAAATTATAAAAAAAAAACATTCATTTGATATCAAATTGCTTAATTGAAACATACATTTAGTAAGTTTGAGCTAAATCATAATGTGTTTCCACGTTCATAATACTATTTTAAATTTATGTATATATTTGTATTGTTTAAAATAAATATTTGCACATTTGAAATCGAATTCCTTTCAGTTAACTGCCAAAAGAATAACGGAGTACACACTCAAACTTTAAGAGGGAAAAAGAGAGCAGATGATTACTTCTACATGGTTCTCCAACTCTACAACTAATATATTAAAGAAAATAAAATTCTAAAAATATTTGAAATGCCTCATATATTTAATTAGATTAAAGCAGGAAACTTAATTCAAATATACGATAGACTGGGAGTCTATAGTAGACTGAATAATATTATTTACCGTCATTACCAAACACATAATTCTATATTTTATCAACTTCAGAGGAAATAAATCTCAAAATGTTAAATGTAGTTTTTCAATATTTCTCTATACAATTGATATTTATTTCCCTAAGCCCTTAATTGATTGAAATTAATAAATTCCGAATAATTAAATAATGAACAGCAAATAAAAGTTCAAGTTGTTCTGGTTAGCATTTTAATAACAAGTAAACAATTCTTGATGATGATCCATTTTGGTGATCCAAAATTCAATTGCTCTTGAAAGAATTATTGAACGCTCTTTAAGACGAAAAGATCTTTAACATCGTTAGACATTATACATAATAAGCATAGAAATAAAATCGATAAATAAATTTCATTTGCTTAACATAATAAAAAAACACGATAATTGATATAAACCCTTATACGACAAAATTCATTTAATACTTGCTGAAAAGTATAAATGATTTCGAGTGTGTAATTTTAAATATTCTTAGTTATATTTATAGAATTTTCTTAAATTGGCTCTCTAATTTGTCAACATCGGGATTTTAATGATTGATTATAAATTCTTTTTGAATTCCTAATTATGGAAGATATCTTAACATAAACATATAAATTAATCTCAAGTGCATTGACATTAATATCATGCAGCCATAAAATACCAAATGGTTCTCCTAAATAATAGTAGTGTTTAATTTTGGTTAATTCACTTAACATTTTAATTACTTTTAATAAATATTTAAGATCAAAATTTTACAAATTATAAAGCTAAGAAAATTGTATAGCCTTGTAAGTATTTCGTTTATTGTGTGCATGAATTTAATTAATGAAGTGTAATGATATCTAGTGCCATTAAAAACATAAATCTTCGAGAGATCTCTTTTAATTGCCCGATTTGTTTCTTGGTATTTTAACTTTGTTTTCTTATCCATCATGTAAACTGCCGAGGGAATAGCCATAATCTTCTTTCTTTAACTTTTAACAGTAGAAGAAAGTCAGACGATTAAACATTTGATGTAGCAATGAAAATAGTTTGAATCTCATTACAACCGTGAGAACTACTGTTAAAATTTATGCAAAATATATTTTAGAAAAGTGTCAAAATTCATAAATAAATAAAAAAATTAATTAATATTACAAAACATTTTTTTAATTTTTAAACTACGTAAAATCAGTTTTTAGATGTAATATTTTCTAGAATTATTCGGTTAATAAAATATTGATTTATATATAAATAATTAAAATTTTCAATTAATTCTTTCAAGTTCTAAAATGACCCCTTCTCTTCAAAATGCATTTGCGCCAATTCCGTAATTCTAGCTCAAACTTACATCACCAATACGACACCCCTCTATTCCTTTGCCTTTAACCCCTGTAATCTTCATGGGTGGTTTGAATGATCAAGAAGTTTAATATAAATAATTAAAACAACGAAGTCACTTCTCCCATGCATTGAAATCAAGAAATTTATTAACTTGTCATATTTCCGAGGCATATCATAAAATATGATTATCAAAAAAGTATCTCTAAAAGTTACAAAAAAAATCACTGTAAATCTACTAACGCTTGGACATGGGAACAAAGAATAAAAGATCAGGTTTCTTAAGGAAGATATTCGGAATTTGGAAATATATAAGTAAATCGTTACAAATATGTAGAATGTTTCGAAAAATGCATCGAAAAAATTCATCGAAAAATGCTCAGAACTATATGAGAATAAATTTCCTAAAACACATGGGGTATTTTGGACTGAGTAGTAAAAAAGAAAAGACGTTTTCATAAATGTATTGATGGGTGAGTGAAGATAATATGCACATCAGAAATAAACACATGGAGAATAGGTACTAAGCAAAAACTGATGAGTGCTAAAACTGCAATTTGAAGAATTGATGTCGCTTTGATGAATTGAAGTGAAAGATGTAAGCAATGAAATAACCTTTTATTTACTTTAAAGTACCGTTTAAATCCAACCGATATCATCGTAATATGACTGTTTTTTAACAGTATTTAAACGAACACGAACAGAGTATTTCCAATGTAGAGAAGAAGATATCTACTAAAAACATTAAAATTTTTTCATTAATAATTAAATTAATTATTTCAATTAATTTAAAAGTTTTTCATCATCAATGGTTTTATTCCGTACCAAAACTTAACTAATGGTTCAAAAATAAATTTGAAAAATTCATGGTAAAATAATTCCTCAATTAAAGTGTTAAATGGAAACACAGCACCTCTCTGAAAGATGACTGAGCAAACCATTCTAATCATTCGATAAGTTTCTCGAACACTCAGCCACTGTACATTTGAAGACTTTTCGATGGCTTGTGAATATCTCTGCAAATGATGAAAAGTGATAATGACGTAAAATTAACTTTTGGATGGCATGACTGGAGGAAATTTTCATCTCGAGTAAATAGTTGACGGTTGGTGTAAATTAATTGAAAATTTGTGAAACTTCTATTCTTGGGGAGCTGAATAGTTGCTACATTTTCGAACAAAACGCACATTCATTGGTGTAATGGAGATTAGGAAGCAACAGGTCTTCAACAGGTGCAGTAGAAAAATCAGCTGAAATTGAATCTCTTAAGATAGGTTCCAAAGGGACTTTGGCCTATGATAACATAAATTCCTCTTCGATGAGCTAAACGTTATCTAGGAATTAGAAATGATGTTAAAGATGAGTTTTCCCGCAATGTTTTCTTTCCATCACATTTGCTAAAATTCTCAATCATTTCCCGAAATGGGCTTTGAAGCACTCCACGAAGATTTGAAGAGTAATGGAGGAAAAGCAAGGCATTTTAACCAATGTATGGGTCATTTTTTTTTTTTTTTTTACCTAACAAGTTCTTTAAAATAAGTAAGTGTTCTATTATTAGTACTTTAGTGACAATTATTTATGTTTCTTGATATATTTGGAATTCATTAACAGTTGAAGATTGGTCTGGTTGTCGATGTGAATGAAGATTGGGTTTTTAGCGCTGTGTCTTTTGTATTGGTGTGTATCTTAATAGCGATCAATTCATCTAGAACGATTATTTTTATCATCATCATCATCTCTGATATTGAGGTTATATATAAACTAAATTCTGAACTTCAAAACGTTTGTCTTGAAGCGTCTTTCTGTTTTCAAATCATCTGTGCATATTCTAGTGTGGTTGGAAATATATACATCATCTCTAATAGAAAATTGGCTTTGTAAATTGCATTTGGCTGAGTGAAAAATGCATACTTATGGCCTTTTCTACTATTTAACACTAGAACATCCGGGATTTCGATTACTCTTAAACGTCAACCGGTGTCGGTTTGACACCTCGATGTAAAATAATTTTTAATAACTAAATAATTGTAAGACTGCTGTTCAGTAGGGTTTAGTTTTAAGACTTTTTAATATTATTTCATGCAATTATCATAATTTATGACCCTTAATATCATAAAAACTGTAATAAAACAAATTACTTAATCTTGTAAAATGAAATAAAACAATAATATTCATAAATATTAATATAATAAGTGAAATCGTAATTTTTGTGAGAATGCAAGGTTTTAAATCATTATTTATCGTTTTTGTGCAAAATGTTTTGTACATACATCATTTGCAATGTGTACAGTGACATTCAATTCTTCCTGTAAGCGAAGCTTGTTGTACCGCTGCTTTATCGCAAAACATTTCGAGCAGCAAATCTGCCAGGAACATTACCATTATGCGGTATCCATTCTGTGCCATCCCCAGCGACGCATATACCAGGATTTACTGGAATATTATCAATTTCATCTGCGCTTTCTTCAGATTCTTCGCAGTCACTTTCATTTCAATTTATGTCTTCATCGGAATCTAAATTAGGAATTAGGCAAGCACCATACCATCCGATTCACTTTCAGAAAACTCTCGCAAAAAATTAGCAATTTCATCAGGGCTTAGACTTTTCCTACGAGCTATTATTTCAGGGTGTCTGCTCTGCACAAGGTTTGAAAATCGAATAATTTTTTTATGAGCAGATAGGCAAATGCTATGTAACTAAACACTATACAAAGCAATTTTAGAATAATTGATTCGTTTCCGCTGTGAACCCAATAGCACTCTTTCGAGGTCAAAGAAATGCGCGATAGTACTTTGGGAAGTTTGTTTTACTAAGTGTACTATCGTTTTTTGAACAACAGCTATTTATAATGATAAATTGCCTTGGTGTTGAAATGAACCAGTGGACTTTCTAGGTATATTTAGTTGTAAAATCTCTCCTAATGAACATAGAACCACCGAACTTTTTATGTGTAATCACCATGAAAAATGATTAAAAGTCAAAAACAATTTTCAAATTTCCTATTAAATTCGGAAAGGTTAACAAAGAAGGCTCTGGTGACCAATCGCCACTGACGGACGTTTTAATGTTAATCTCGTTAAAATGAGATAATGCCTGGAAATCGTGGAGTTCATAATCTACGGAGAGGAGAGTGGTAACTCTGTTTTCAAATTGGACTTGATCATTATCCCTGATGCTGATGTTGTTCTTTTGAAAGCGCAAGGAGGAATATTTGCATTGAATATACCAGGGTTTGCTAAAGATACTTGTTGTAAAAGGATGATGCAGTTCTCTCAACCCTAATTTTATTTTAAAAAAATATTTAGTTGGAGATATTCAGAATTATATGGCACGTTTTTGAGGATATTCTGAGTTTCTTGAGTGCTATTTTAAATTGATGGTATTTTAAATTGAGTCCCAATTTAATTTTTTGTTAATGTTGATTCCCTGATACTTTATGGACTTCATTTTTAAAATTGCGTCATGTTTCAGTTGAAAGTTTCGTCATGTTTTTCTCAAAAGGACATATATCTGAGGCAAAGAAGATATTACATTTTTCCTGCAGAGATGGGAAGTTTATTTTTCAAAGATCAAGTCAACGAATTTCAAAAATACTGAACGTGCCACCCTTTCTAGCTGAATTTTGGTTGTTGCTTGGATGATCATTATGAAATCATTGGCATAAATTTGTATGGATGTACTTGGTGACCACTTTTAAGGGACAGTGCATTGGAAAAGCTATTCCAAAGATCCGGATCACCGAATGATCTCTGTGAAATGTTCTATCTCTGGCAGTTGACTTCATTGCATTGATTTGCGTAGGTACTTATATTTTTCTAACAATTTACCAATCATATGGTATGAATTTCCGAAAAAGCTATTTCTGATCAGATAGCTCCGAATGATGTTGCGCATATATCAAAAATACCTCGTGATAAATATATTTTTATGACTATGATATGGTTCTATTTTCCACTTCCTTCCTTGAAATTTGCGAATAAGTTATGAAAACAGTGCCGATGAATTTTCTTTCATGTATTCCATGTTATTTTGGGCTTAATTTGCTGGGTTTAGTCTTTAGATGATTGTTCTGAATCATAAGCTTTTCGATAACTTTATATAGTATTGGTAAGAGGATTATGAGTCTGTTTGCTAAAGCTTCTTTGATTTTATTTCCTGAGTATTGCCGGTTTAAATTAGACTTTGGTATATTTGTATTAGTAAGATGATGTCATGCATTTAGTAAGATGATTAGCAAGAGCTGTGAGGTTCTCTTAAAAGATGCTACTGGCATTGTTGTTATAACTTGAAACTTTACGTATGAGTACTAATTAAATTGTAGTGGAAGCTTCTTGAAGAAAGTAAAATTCTTCTAGGATGAAGTTTGCATTATTTATGTATTTTCTCATTTTACTGTTATAAAGAGTTGCGTGTCAGAATAACTTACCTGTAAGAATATTTGTGCTTGCTCTACTAATTCGAAGTATTTATGCAAAAGCTCTTCTTGAATGATATTTAAAATAATTATCATTGTTTATTAATTGCTCTCAATAACAAGTTTTTAATGTTCAAACTGACCAAAAGAGTAAAGAAAAAGCACTCTTTTTTAATTTAATCTGAAGCGTCAAAAGACGGGAATACATAAGTTTATTTATTCCTTTATTTTATATATTTTCAACTATATATATATATATATAATATTTCGAATCCTGTCGGCTAAATAATATGTAATATTTTTCGGTTTAATTAATTCCTTTGTAAAAATAATGCGCCATCAGTACTACGTATCAAATGAAAGTGATATCTTCTGTACTCTTCAAAAGGTGTCAAAGGTCACACGTGTATTGAATTGGCGCCTGGCCAGAAACCCTGTTATATAAGACTAGTGATCATTTGTTTTCGCCCCTTTGTGTCTTCTGCTTTCTGTGTCGCGCTGCGCCTTCTTGTTAAAATCCTGTTTGCCTCCCGAGAGAAAATAAACCGAAATTAAAAATACCGTCTCTTCACTGCTTCGAACCTGCATTCTACTTAAACCAATAATATATATATATATATATATATATATATATATATATATATATATATATATATATATATATATATGCATATAATGTGATATTCAAAGGTTTAATCGATTTAATACCCATTTGGTAAGTCTACATTAAAACATAATTTGTTTCACTTTTTATTATGTTATTTAGAATGAAAAATGTATTTTTATATATTTAATATTAATTTTGGGGCATTTTAAATCTCCCCGATCCAATACATGGAACTAAAACCTAATAAACACGCATGCACGCATACACACAGTTCTTTATATATAATAAACGCACGCAAGGACACAATTCTTGATGTTTAATTGTTTTAATAAATAATATAATTAATTTTTTTAAAATTCTTATAAAAATATAAAGATGTATTTAAAAGCATGTTCTCTTTTATTTATTAGTTTCACATATATTTACTATTTTGTTCGAAACAATTTATATAATTTTTTAAAATACAATATTAATCCTTATATTTATTTTCTTTACTTTATTAAAGTAGTCCGCAGTTATTATTGAAAATCCTAAATATCTCACTAGCGTCTACAATTTAATACCTACATATCCCTTCATGTCTCATTAGAAAACTGATTTATCAAGATGCCTCTTAGAGAAAAACAATTATTTAAAGAGCTTTTAAATTTGCAGTAATATTTTTTTCCTAAATTTATACCTTGGCGTTGATTCAAAATTTTTAAATCTCACGTCTTCTTCATGAGCAAAACTTCAGCTGTGATGGCCAGCAGAGAGGGTGAATATTTAAAAATCCTCAAAGAAGTACATTATGTGGAAACGTTCAATTTCACTTTCCAAAAACAGGAATGAAAAAGAAATACCATAACAATCACGCTGGAAAAAAAAGCACTTTTTCGGTAAACCAGTACCAATATAAAAGTATTAAAATTTTAATAGGACTAAATGTGTCGTATCTAAAATTTATTCACCTATTTCACAAATTTTCCATTTTTAACAGCATAAAGTCTCAGTGATTCTTTTTACGATGCGAATAATTTTTCGAATAATAAAGATATCAATAATACGAATTTTAAAGAAAAGCAGAAATGTTTTTCATTCCTATTTTATGATCGTCTGTCTGTATTCATGGTTTACTTATTCGATTCTTGTTCATCTCACATGCGGAGATTCAACAGAAAAACATTATTCAAGAAGTTTAGAGACAAGTGTGCTAGAGTTTCAATGTCCGAAGAACATAGAGAGACGTTTTATTTAGACTTGCGCTTCATTTTTATAAAATAAACTAAAACCCTTTATGAATTTAAACTAATGAATCTAGTAGTTTAAATACGCAAAAGCTTTTTAATAACTTTGAAAACTAATGCAAGATATAAAATAAATTTTTGATTATTGTATGATAATTTATGTTCAGCGTTAGATAAATTAATTTATTTTTTATTCTTCTTTTTAGAATATGTTTGAAGAAGAAGACAGCGAGAAATACTCATATTAATTAAAGAGTAGATAAAGTTTCCTTAAAAGAAAATTATTTGTTATGGATAAACTGTTTTTTGAATCTTTCAATATTCAGAAATTCGAAAATTCAGAATTTTCGTATGGAAAATATATTTTGAAGCATAAGTCAGATGTTAAATTTTTAAAATATATGCTTCAAAAGCCTACTTACAGAATTTTCTATTCACATAAAAGAATTCTCTATTATCTCCTTCTTCTAAATATTTTGCATAAGAAAGAACGGCGCCTTCTTGAAGCCGAAAAAAAATGCCACATGATGTATCTTATATATCAGATGCAATGTATTGTTTGCTCTATTTATTAACTTCCGTTTATAATGCAATTTTTGTGCATTTCGAGGGGACGAAACTAAACTTATTCTATGTTTTTCTCCCACAGAAAACTGGCTTCGCTAAAAATAGAATAATGTTTCATTTTTTAATATTTTTTTTTTCTTCGACGAAAGAGGTTTAGAGCTGATTTGATTTTCTTCACTCTAAAGCACTTGAGATTATACTATATCACAACTATAAAAAGTGTTATTTTATTTTTAAGCAATAGCGTTTGGATTTTAATCTTTTGTCTCAGCAAAATCATTGTTTTTATAAAAACGTTTTTATCTTCAAATTTCAACGTTCATCTCAAGAAGTAGACAGAATTTAATGAACAAATTTGTATACAATTTCAGGTAAATGATGAACAATGCTTAAAATTTTATTAATTTTAAATATGCTCTCAAGCATTTAAAAATCAAGAAACAAATAATCATATTAACATTAATATTATTTTAGTGACTAAAATATAAATATTGAATTAGAGAGGTTTAAAAGCAATGAAAATAAACAGTAAAATGATATTGAATTTAGAGAAGTGAATAGATTTCCATCGAAAAGTTTTTTTTTTCCATTATGGCTTGTCTGATTGAATATAATTATCTAAATTTCAATCATGCTACGACTGAAGACGGTTTATAAAGAATTTATCCTACAGCAACAATTGTTCGTTCTGTGTTTGTGAAAAACAGTAGGAATCATTCAGTTACCATGGTAAATTTAAAAAATATGCATTCTTGACCTATATACCTCTTCTACACAGATGAAAAATGACCGACATTGCTGATAGTTACTCAATATTGCTTACTTACTGAGAAAATGAGAACTCTCTTACTTACTTATCCGACAACTTGCAATCCACGAACTCAAGGTGCCTCCTGCCTAGGAAATGGAGACAAAATTTAAGGAAATGATAGAAATAAGCATCACCGGCCTATGTACCACTTCTACCCAGTGAAAAATGCTCGACATGGCGATATCTCACAAAGAATGCATGGCTCCTCAGGAAACGAAGATTCTATTATTTATCCGCTCACTTCTCATCCTCGAACTTAAAAGGATTCCGCCTCTTTGGGGAATCGGGACTGAACATAAGGAGAATATTGTGTAAATATTCTTCTTGTGAGTGTAAAAATACTGTTATAAACATTTTATCCTGCTTCCTAGCACGGTAAGTCACGGTAAGTCTATCACCGGAAAGACCGGTTTACAATCATCTGTATTGGATGCTGTTTGGGTGCCGAGCCAGTAATCCCAAAGTTTGGCGACAATCTTGGAGACCATTTGGCTACTTGGGGATGAATGTGGATACTATAGCTACAAAATAGATAATGCTGGAAACTTCGAGAATTTTAACGATCCATCCAATAGGAACTGAGTTACGGCCGATTGACTCAGAAGTTTCTCGGCCCACCTCCCGGGAACTTTAAGAGGACTGTAGTCTCAAGCTGCAATGAATTGCAGTCGGAGTCGGAGTCAAGTATAGAGTCTTCGAGATAATAGTGAAGCAACGGCGAAGTGTGGAGCCCAAACTATTGCTGAACTGAATTGCGTCACGAGTCCTATTGTCTATTGTGGAAGCAGCATCAAGTTGTATGTGGAGTAGCCAGTCGTGTGGTAGTGAGTCGGAAGTTGGATACAGCTAAAGCAAGAAGACTTTTGAGAATTGCAGCCGTTTAGAGAGACCGTAGAGCGAAGCTCAGAAGATTCCTTCTCCTGCTGAATACTGTCTGGCCGCTTTGTGTGTTGTGGTCGTTGTTACCTACCAAATTACTACTTGTGGGCTACTGTCTGTTGTAGTGTACTGCTGTGTGTTCGTCTCGGCTGTTAATGTTTATCGTCATTGTATAAGTGTCTTCGTGTTAAATAAACGTCGTTGCTGTTTTCTATTGAGGCCGTGATTGTTTTCACACCATACATCCGCTATAAGCGAACCCGGTTACATACGGACAATAGTAATTTGTGGAATTCGTAACAATATGTATCTATAACTTTGGTTCTTAGCTTATATGGCGGTGCTGATTTTTTTATAAATTAATGAAAGAGTGCCTGTACTGCAAAATAAAAGGATTTAGATTTCATTTCCACAAAGAAAATAATCTGTTTGTTATCCAATCAACTTTATTATTTATCCAGTGACTTCTCATCCTCGAACTTTAGGAGATTTCACCTCTCCTGGGAATGGAGACTGAACATAAGTAGGAAGTTTGTAAATCTTCATCTTGTGAGCTTACAAATATGTGTCAGTGAACTTTTTGCTTAGAGTGTAAGTTGGTGCTAATTTTTAAAAAAATGATGAAAGAGCATTTGTACTGCAAAATGAAATTATTTTTCATTTCCACGAAATTATCTGCTTACAATCCAACCAACTCTTTATTTATCCAGTCCTTTATCATCCTCGAACTTAAGGGGATTCCACCTCTCCGGGGAATGGTTTCTGAGCATAAGGAGGATATATTAGTCCCTTTTCTTTTTTTCCCGTTTTTGATAACTAGTTATATTGCTAATAAAGTAGAAAAAGAATGTGTCATAGAATAAATGTCAACATTTTTATTGTTCAATAACTATTTAATAATAAAAATGCTGGCAATATTGTTCAATAAAAAGCTCCTCTTTAGCTATCAGATTCTCCGCTTTAAAACGATGATTTGAGATTTCACCCTCTCTTATTCAGAAGAGGTAAACTACGATAAATAGTAATCTTGTGATGAGATAAAATGTGTTCATAAACATTATTTCACCTTATAGTTTGCACTTGCTAATGCTTATAGAAATCTAAACAGGTTGCATATCTGTTCTGCTCCACAAACTCGATTCACCGGTAATTCGACATATTGAACGCAGTCACCAGGTCTGATTCGCAGCTCTGTGGTTAACAGAGCTTGCGGCACTCTCACTTAACAGACATACTTGATAACTCTTGTCTGCTCGGACAGTCCAGTGATCAAAGGTGGGGAGTCGATTATCCTTCCATTAATCTTCTCAACTTATTCTGGACTCAGTCGAATACGTGGGAGATAGTTTCCTTCGCTTTGGTAGAATAACAGTGAAATGGATTCTATTCTCCATGTGTTACCTTTTGACAGAATGGAATTGGTTGCCTTGAAGAAAATTATTTATATCGATTTATTTTGATAGATATTGTTTTATGTTTGACGTATACAATTCTTTATTTGATTTGGTTTTATCATAATGAAATGTATTGTAACAGCAGAAACACTTTTATCATATAGTAATATGTATTATTATATAATGAATGTGTAAAGAAGTAGGTGTATAATTGTTTAATAAAAATAAAAATAAGTATTTGAATATGGATGCTAAAATCTTTTGCTAGTGAGTTGTTATGAGAACAATGTGAGGTTTATCAAAGTTTTTTTTTATTTGCATTAAAGATGTCTGAAATAAAAATTAAATTTCCTTAAGGATGATTTAAAAACAACTTCAGTTTAAGCAAAGTTCGAAATACAATTATAAAATCCTTTCGCTGAATTTTGCACATTTAAGAACTTTTATTTTCACCGAAAACAATTTGGACAAATGAAAATAATTATGAACTTTAAATCTACCACATATATAAATAAAAATGCCTATTGAATCTATCGCGATTCATTGTAAGTAATTATGTAAAAAAATCATTGTATAAGAGAGTATAGACTTAAATAATTTGATAATAAGAGTTTTTAGTATCAGAATTTTTTAATATTTCTTTTAAAACCAACAATAAAAACAACAAATAATAACCAATAAAAAAAACATATCTTCACCAAATGGCGTCATTATTTAAATTATAAAATCTATTTGCAATGATTATTGTTTAGTTTTAAAATGGGAATGAAATATATCAGCTGTCTTTGATATATATCAGCTGTGAACAGGAAGTCAAAAGAATGAGTTGATTTAACCTTATTTTCTTGATTAGAGATCTTGCTCTATTTACTGTTTACTAATATTGATTGTTTTATCTTAAGGAATGATAACATCGCTGACTTTATGATTTATATTCATAAAATTAACAAAATATTTCTATTAAAGAAATTCCGAAACATTTTTATAGAAGTAAACCAATTAATATATTTTTTAAAAAACAAATTGTGGAATAAAAAAATGAAATACTGAAGAAATTATTTAGTTAAATTTACAGAATATTGAGCAAATAAGGAAATTTGAACTATAATCTGAAATTTGTCGATTCAGGCCTTAGATGCATTCAAAGAGAAATAAAAAGCATTCAAATTTTCTACTCAGAATTTTAACGCCTTATTATTTACTCTTTTATTACGCACTTATTAACGCTTTTTATTTGTTTACTTTATATTTATACAACAAAGAAATGCTCTTATACTTCAAATAATAGACTGCAATTAAAATTAAATTTTATTTGGATGCATTGAATGTCATGACCATAAACAGCACTTTTCGTAAGTTGTCTAATTTTTCGTAATTCGTTTTTTTTTATTTTAATTTTTTATTCCCGTTTTAAAAGGTGAAAAAGGTTTTGAAGATAAAAAAAATATATAAAATTAAATTAATAAATAAAACTCATGATTTTTTCTTTTTGAAACACTCTTAATTATCACAAAAGATATCATATCCTGAATACATGAAAATTTGTTTAAACATGGATGTTATTGAAATCAATCGGAATCGATGGGAAAATAAAATAAGAGTTTCAGTAATATTTTTATATTTACTCTACATTATATGGAAAATGTTGGACAAAATTGTGAAAGAGGAGCTTATGTAATAATAAAAATGAGTTTTTGTTTGTCCGTATTTTATGCGCAGTCATACCGCTCATCCAATTGCGATTAAACTTTGCCAACTTATTGCTTGCACTTTAGACATAGTAAAATTATTGGCATTTATTTTAAACGCAATAAAATTAACAAACAAATCATTTCATACGTTTCTATTATTTAACATTATTTTAAAATTGACAATTGACAAAAGACAAACAGAAACGGCCAACGGCACATGTCATTCGGAATTAATAGCGCATATATCGAACAAAATAAAAGTATTATCATCGAAGCCAATCAATGAGAAGGAAATTAACTCGAAAACATTTATTACAAGCGCTAATTATTTTTTCTTTTTGTTAATGAATAGTCATCCACATAAGATACTGTTATTCAACGTTGACAATATTTTGTCAATATATTATTCACACATACAAAATGTTTAGTTGTGTATGATTTTATCTCATACATAAAAATTATTATTATCGAGACCAATCAAGGTAAATTATATAAAATGGGAATTTTCCGGTACAAACAGTAATTTTATTCAGTGAATAGATAAACGATATTTCGGTCTGTATATCCTATAGATTGTTTCGTCAAAAAATATGCCTCCCAAATGTTCGTAGACTTACCAGCGCAGCACGAGAAATAAGAAAATTCGAGCTTCTCAAACAAATGAAAAATGATAGGCGAGCAATGAAGCAGATCATTTACGATTTGCAAATTCACATGCTTCCAAATCTCAAGATCGACATGAGGCAAGAATCGTGGCAGCTATTCTTAAATGAAAGTCGAATGAAGATGCGCTCATTCCACGCATTCCTATTATTTCCAAAGACATGCCTTTTGATTTCAAACGACTGCAGTTCTCAATTCGACTTGTACCCTCGATTCAAATGCGTGGATTGAAGCTAGAAAATCCATGTTTTTTATTGGTCCAGTTGTATGTTGGATGCTCGCGAGTTGCACACATAAGAAATTTATTTGTTTTTACTGAAGACTGAAAAAAAATGTCTACCCTAAAGCTCTTAAATAATAAAGTTAAAAAGGAGAATAAATATTGTTTATACTTCTCCTTTATATATCATTCAATTTCAATGAGTGTATTCATTGTCGCCAAGAAAATAAATATCATTCTTTCTCTTATTCCTAATGAAACAAGAGAGCAATTTCAAATTTCAAACGATACTTCCAAAATTATTTCTTGTGCGGCAGCAACGCGCCGGTTACCAGCTAGTGTATTATACAAATGAAAATCATCGCGTTTAACATAACTAAATTATTCACTGTTATTATTCCTCAAATTCACGCTAATTGCAACAAGAATTTTACTTCAAGGTCTTTTATGATTTATGAAATGGTATTTTTATAATATAGGATAATAAAAACCTGAATTAAACAGAAAGATGGGCAATTTAAAGCTTTAAAAAGAAACAGGAAATAATTTCTATTGAAGTATTTCCGATATTGATAAGCTCTTCACCAACTGACATCATATCAAGAAATTAAAAAAAAAAAACCCTTCATTTTTTTTATTAGATGAATTATTATTGTGAAATAAGTCAAAACACATACCATAATAATTTAGAAAGTTCAGAGAACACTGGCTTTTTACATTGGAAAAATGTCATCATTTATTGCACAATAAATTGCTTTCTTCAAAGCAAAATATACTTCAAAAACGATTAAATATCGTTTATTAAAGACCGTTGTGGTGCTGTATATTTTAGCGGAAACTAAGAATTACTTTGGGAAGAAACTATGAGACTCAATGAGAGCAGTATCTTCAATGTAAAAACATTTCATGGATTCATACATATTCTAGATTTTAATTTTGCATATGTCGCATCTCATTATTCTTATTTTTGATTGATTTACTTATATACATATTGTATTTTTTATTATTCATTTTTTTTGGATTTCCTATATCATATTTATTTATATTTTAAATTATAAATATTTTTCATTGTCATTATTTTTTATGTTTAAAATCTTATTACCATTTACATGCTTTAAATATTTGGCAATTTCAAGCTCGTATTATTTTCTAAATTCCGTTATTTTTCTAGATTTTGCATTTTTTAAAAACTGCAATTCACTTTCTTAAGTTATATTTTGTATTTGCTTGACACTTCCAGAAACTGCAAAAGTAGACAGTTTATAATCTTTCTAAATAGGCGGATCTATAATCTTTTCTTATATCTGCCTGATCTATTTTATTTAAGAAGACGTCTATTCCATTTATGGGGGACTTGATAGCCTCGTAGTAAGATCTCGGCTTCGGAACACGATTCGTGAGATGATTCCTTCGTTAACCATCGTGTAAGCCGTCTAGTACATGATAAATTCGTCAGGGTAGAAATTCCTCCTGCTGGTGTAGTGTGGAAGCCTGCAGAGGGTATGCCAGCTCAGGCGTCGTCCTCATCATCTGACTGCGGTTTCAAATTACGAGATCTTTCCCAACATAGCCCTAGTGTTGGTTTAAAACGAGACATTAATATAACTAAATTAACTAAACTTCTATCCCATTCATGATAAATTATCCTCATACCCGTTGTAGAATAGCTGAATTTCTTCATCAAAATAAGAAAATTAAAATTAAATCTTTTTGGAATGTTTCTTTGCATTCTTAGAAATGCAATACTTTGTCGAAAAGATATTTGAATCAAAAATTGAATGCATTTTATTGTAATATTCTTTTTAATAAATAAATAAATAAATAAATAAATATATATATATATATATATATATATATATATATATATATATATATATATATATATATATATATATATATATATATATATATATATATATATAATTCAGAATAAAGATCAAATTTCTACCATAATGATTACCATGATAATACATAAAAGTATAAAAAAATATATGGATAACTAGTAGAGCCTAAATAGTATTTTCCTTGAAATGTGTAGGAATAAATAATTCAAGTGGAAAAATTAAAGGAAAAGTCAATAACTTTCAGAAAAGTCATATTTTTTAATGGTCTAAATATATTTCTTGTTACTTAAACAGACGAACCCTTCAGGTAGAAATCTATTAAAAGTTTTCTTTTCATGTCTGTAAGAATCATTTATTAATAAAATTCATTATAAAAAATATTGTCAGAATGAAATTCATAATTCAAAATAAGCTTAACTACATGTTTTGCTTAAGTAATATTTAAAGGAAATATGAGCATTAAGAACTACATTTATTTGCGTTACTTAGGCATCTTATATAACAGTAACAATGAGAACTTAATTATAAAAGCTGTGAAAGGGAACGGAAACTTATTTATAATAATGTGTACTAAATGTTATCTGCCTATGAGACAGGATTAAGTTTTCTTGCTAATGTACAAGTCGAAAACCATTTTGAATATAGATAAATTTTTTTTCAATACTTAAAGTATATGATAGCAGAAAATTTAATTCTAATTTATTTCATTCATTTTAAAGGGCATAAACCGAGATGATTTTATTTGAATCTGATTTTTTTAATTAGAGTGTTTTCGAATTCAAATTAAACCATTTAAAAACCAAGGAGAAATCATTGATACTTTGATTAAAATTGTTACATTTATTTTATTGTAAAAAGGTTAAACCAAATTTATGTTGAATTTTTTATTTAAATCTATACTTATAATAAAGCTCAATGTGTGTGTGTGTGTGTGTGTGTGTGTGTGTGTGTGTGTGTTGGCGCTCTACAGGCCAGACCGTTTGACATACAGCTACCAAATTTGGTACATGTATACCTTGGAGGGTAAGAATGTGCACCTGGGGTTTCTTTTTTCGAATTTTTAATTAGAATATTAATTATTAATTAAAAACTAACTTTCCCGCCAAAAAAATCTTCCATTTTCCCCACCGCCAACTTTTCCGCCAAAAAAATCTTCCATTATCCCCAGCGCCAAACGAGAAAGGCTTCAGTTTTTTTTTCCTCCCAACAGTAATGAGGCTAGGGTTAAAATTTTTCGGCGGATTATTTCAATCGGTTCTGTTTATTTTCTTAATGTTTGATGCATTTAAAATTAAACATTGTTAATGAATCAATCTTTCAGATTCATTCTGAAGTACTTTTGAATTAAAATAAAACAGAATAAAGGAAATTAAAAATTTCTAATCCGCATAGCGTTACCCCAACTGGCGTAGAAAAAATCACGTATTTGCGTTACGTAACCGGCGAAGAAAATTCACGCATGCGCATTCTGTTCTGATTGTTGCCATGACAACGTTATCAATGGATGATTTTAATTATTTTTGGGTTAGTTGCATGCTTTTGTAAGTAAATTGTATTTATGTTAGTTATATATTTTTTGTATATGCTTATAGTTTTAAGTACATCGTTTTTTAAGTAGTTTTTTTAAAACCTGTTTTCAATCGTTTATTTTAAACGATTTTATTAATTTTTATTTTCTTAGTGTTTGATGCATTTAAATTTAAACATTGTTAATTAATCGATCTGCTCATAATGAATCTAAGAAAATTTTGTTGACCAACTCTTGAGATATTACATAAATTAAAAAAGATATTCTTTAGTGACCATAAAGTTTAAACGCTCAGTGACTCTATTTTCAGTAATCAGATTATAAATAAATGCTTTGTTTCAGTAAAAAATATTATTATATTTATTGAAGATAAATTCTTTCCACTTTAATTTAAAGCATAAATTCTACGGTTGCTAACAGAAAATGAGAGAGATACATATTACGTTATGACTGAAGGCCTTTATAATATTATGAATGAATTATATGATAATCAAAATTTGAAGTTTTAAAATATTTTGATGAAGAAGCTATTAAAGTAGAAATTGCATAAAATATTTAATTATTAAAATTTTAACGAACATTAAGATTGGTGAACCGGCTGGTTGCCAAAGGCGGCTAGTGTGTAATAAATTAAACATTTTAATTTTGATTTCAAATGACAAATACGTGAGCTACTTTGCATTGGGCAAATAGTTTTGAAGAAATAGAATTTTTTAAATAAAATTGAAATAAAAATAATTAAGAGTTTTTAGTGAAAATTAAACGACAAATAACACAGATTTAAAGATGATAGAAAGAAAAATAAATCGCCCTATTAAAGAATCAAGAAAATTTTTAAAAAACATTTAAATCGCTTTTTTTTCATAGCATTGAATGTTTTTTTTTTCCACTTTTAAAGACATTGAAAGTAAGGTCTATAATCATCCATGGAAAACATCTTATTTTCTCTTATTTGAAGTGAATTTAGACATCATGCATATTGAGAGAGAAAAATTAAAGATCAAAATAATATTTTGGGTGATTAGATTTTTCCTCTAATTGAAAGGTTATTCTTACAGGATACTGGCTAATCGGTTATAATATCTCATATGCAAAGAATGGAATTTCTGACTAAAAAAACCCCATGAAGTTAATTAATTTTTTTTAAAAAAAACATCAACTTGAGTAATTTTATGGCGGTTGAAATTATTTTTTCTCAGAAACAGAGTCAGATGAGACATAATTTCTAAAATAAAATGAGGAAAATCTAAGTCAAATACATAACAAACAAATATATTTATTGTGCGAAGTTTGAAGCGTTTTTATTTAAAATTGAACTCCGTATAAAAAAAGTAACTTGTTATTTGTAAGTTATTTATTTATTTAACGTTTCAAAAATCAATGCTGTCTTAACTTGAAAGATGGTAAGCGATTTTCCTCACTTAGTTTCTACTGCTCGTTCACTAGATTTACCAGAATCTTCGTCAGAAAATCAAGAAAATGTTCAAAGAAATAATCTGCGGCTGTGTTAATCAAGTGGTCGCTATCGAACGGGGTATGTAATGTGTCCCAAGTGTGTTATTTCTACAAAAAGAATGGTTGCGTCTCTGACCGAAAACAGGACTCCGAGGGCCTATACGTATAAGGCAAATGAAACGCAGACTGATACGGTATTATGTGAGGAAATATGGTAGCTGCAATCAGAACTCAGAATCGTGGTCTGATTTTTAAAATGTGATATAAAGATAAGCAAAATGGCGAAAATTACAATGGTTACGATGGTTACTATCTTAAAAGTATCTGCAATTTGCATACGTTTCTGAAGAAATAAAAAGAAAAGTTTAAGATTTTAGCTCCATATTCAAGTAATGGCTGCTAATTGTCGAAACGTTTAAAATGTTTAATTGGGCAAATTATGAAATTTTTACAAGCATCAGTAGTTATTTTGCTGATATCCGATTGAATAAATGACACCATTGTTAAAAGTATTATAATTTTAATTATTTCTAATTAAGATTAAATAATGTTAAAATCCTGTGTTGATAATAAATTTCCTTTAAACGTTATTGCTTATAGATAGAGCTATTTCCCAGACAGCACAGACTGTTGCACAAGATTGAGAGATATTATACTTTATTATGCGATATTATACTTTTAATATCGCATTATAATATCTATTACACTTTTAATTCAACAATATTATGTAATATTTTGAATATAATTTAATATCATTCAATATTGTATAATATATGTGTGTTGAAAGGAATGAAAAGAAATACCCAAAAAGTAATATAACAATAATTACAAATCACAACAACAGGAGAGCATTTTACTATAAAACTTAGTGACTCGCATGTGATATATAATGTTTTCGATAACAAATGAATTAATACAGAAACTGTAAAAATTCAGGTTAGTTTCATAATGGTTCAAACAATGTTGTCTGTTTGGTAATTAGACTGTCATCTTATTCTCGAGCAATAACCTATTTTCTCAGCAAACGTGGATTTTTCTCGTCCCGATATCGCAGGCAATTGAGAGTAGGTGCTCCGAGTATAATGCCTTATACAAATATAGATATGATAACAACGCTACATATTGTAAAATGCATTATGGGTGTCATGATAATATGCACTCTATTGGATATATTTCAATTTATTCTTCTTTAAAAGGCTGAAAGTTTTTATTGACTCTTTCTCTGGCGCATAAAGAAGTCCCTGTACTACTGTATTGTAGGATCAAGTACTTTCAATTAAATGAGTGCACATACCTACAACATATTTTTGCCAGTCATGGACCTTATAGCACCATCGTAATCCCCTCATCTAAGCAGTTGCATAGCTGTCTACCTCAAATTCTTTACCAAGGCGGGGATTAAGTCCCTTTTATTCAATTATATTATCGTGAATAGTCACGACAATAATTACTTTAATTAAAAAACATTAATTAATGACAATCTTGTGTTGGAAGCTTTTTAATAGGTTATGTATTTTGAGTTATGCCAGCTAAATAATCAATTATCCAACAAAGCACACGCTTCATGATAGACTTACAGCAAAACATAAGAATTGAGAACTGGATTATCGAAAACTGAAGTTCGAATACAATCGACGTCATAACTGCAAGCGCATGGATTAAGACTTTTATTTCTAACAATATCAGAATTTGAAACAAGATATATTTATAAAATGTTCTATTCGTGGTGAAATTTTTCAAGAATTTTGTTTTCTATTTTTGATTTCGACAAGCTAAAATCCATTTCACATTTGAGGTTTTCAGAGCTAATATTAAATAAAGAAAAATAAATAAAATATTGCGAATTATTTTTGTCTGTATTCTATAAATTTCCTAATATCATATCAGAATTTGTGTAAGGGTTCTTGTGATCAAGACATAGCCAAAATTCCAATTGTTTTGCTTTCGTTTATTTATCATTTCTGTATTTTTAAATTTGAAAACTGATTATTTGACTCAATTATTAATTATATGGTTGCTATTCTCATAAAATTCGAGCATTTTTGGTAGGTGACAGTCTAAATGTTATAATTAATTTTCTTGAAACAGGAAAATAAGGTTATTAAAATTAGATTTGTCTAATTCAGACTGCTATGGAGAGTTCTCTTTCATTACAAATGACAAAGAAAAAAGAAAAAAAAAACCTGGACAATAAATATTCAAATTCTACGCTTGTCATTGGAAGAATATAAAACTAAGATTTCCTTCATATATTTTTTTGAAGATTAGCACTCCAAAATGGCTAGCGTCATCTTTTCTCCTAGGCCTGAGCGGTAATTTTAGTTAAATTTTTGTGCTTAATTACGATGTTTGCAAGATAATTAATACATTCAGTAAGTAAATCCTATTGTATATTATTATATTTTACTTAAATTTACCAATTTCATAAATGGATTAAATGTATCAGTCTGAAAATAAAATACATTTCTTTTAGTTCATGTTGGGCCACGCGACCTTCGCTTTTTTTTCCATCCCTATCTGTCAGACTAACTTCGTATCCGTCCCCCTTCGTTTCCTTCCCCTGTATGTCACATGATCTTTTCCCTCTTGACTAGTTTACAGCCTCCGTTGTTGGGAGCAGATAAATGGGCCTTACAAAAATATAATTCAAATTTGGTCTATATTTGATTATACTAAACAAATTTTTCAAAATCATCAGCAATTTTTCTTATTATACAGTTCAAGCTTACGCACACAAGACTCAAAGAACCAGAAGACCCAGAAGAATATATATTGGACAAAGTATATTTCAAAGTATATTGGACTTTACTTTTTGAAGAAGATTCTTCTTCGGGGTACAAACCTGCTTCATTAATATACAAGAACATTGCGACCTTGCTATCATTTTTTTTATTCCAGAACTTCAAGAAAAAAGCATTCAGAACACAATGTTCAACATGTTCGAAAGAGTTTAGAAATTTTAAATCATCTTCTTAATTCCATAGATGTAGGTCTTAGAAATCAATCAACTTGCTGGACAATTTACTAGAATTTCCTATATTTTTCAAACCATGTTTTTTCTTGCTATAAGCAGTTTATCTTCAATATATGTTGAAATAATATTTCAAATCTTTATAATGAAATTTAATTATTATTTATCTAAAAATACAAATAATAATTAAATATTACTTTACAATTTTCAAACGTGAAAGTCTTTCCGAAAAAAAATGTTCTAAAATGTTTGATTATATTTTTGTAAATTAATTCTTCAAAACTCCCTTCAAATTCCGCAATTTTAAATGAGTTCTTTAAAAAATTATATATGTTTCCAAATTTAAAATATATACATATATAATTTTCTTTCCCTAAGGAAATACTTTTCTTTAGTGCTTTGAATTATTTCAAATTATTTTTTGATATTTACTTGTTTGTAGTTTTAGGAATTTTGAAATGTTGCCACAGTCAGCCTTATTTTTTCTTTCGTTATAATTCATAATACGTGTTTGGATAAGAAACTTAATAATAATTCATTTATATACTTTTATGTAAAAATTTTGGATTTATAAGCTCGTATAAGATAATAAAGCAAAATTATGAAAATATATATTGTAGTATTTATAAGCTAAGTAAAGAGGAAGAAACCGTAACAATGGTTTGACTTGATGAGCAAAATATTACCAATATAAATATTATCAGACAATCATGCTTTGTTTTGAATTGCTGCCATCAAATCTTGAATTGCTGCCACCAAATCTTAAAATTTTACAAAAAAAAAAGTGACAAACAACGTTATTACCAATTTTATCCTTAGATTACAGTGTAGATAAATATTGAGAAAACAGCCCAAACATTATTTAAAAAGGGATAAATGAAAAGATAGAAAAGACTCGAGAATAGGAAAGTCTAAATCATTACACATTTTTTGTTATATTGTATGGGCAAGATGTTTCTGCAGCATATTTCCAATAACTCTAAACTTATTGAAGTACCGTGTTTCCATTTTTATCTTTATTTTATTTGTTGTCTATAATTTCTCCTTTTCGCAGCTCAATGACAGAAAAAAAATTCTATTCATACCTACGAAATACCTATAACTTATATGAAATGACATCAGATCCATAAAATGTTTTGTATTGACTCCATTTGAACACAACAAACTTCTAATACATCGTATCGAATGTTATTTAATTGAATGATCCGTACGTAACTATTTTTTCGTCATACATCTTAGGAAACGACAAACCGTATGACGCGCAAAGAAAATGAAACCGAAAAAAAAAAAATTGAAACGTGACTGCTACAAAACCGATCTGCGTCGAATATGTCTCTTTCTCTCTTTCTTTTTTCTGCTTCACTTTATCTATTCCTTCTTATTATTGAGAAGTAACAGAGTGTGAGTTCTCTTTTTTTTCTCTCTCCTGTTTAATTCTTTCGTGTTTCTCTTTTTTATCCTTGTCCTTTCCTCTCCTTTTTACGGACGTTTAATCAATAAGCCTTTTATCGATTATCGTAGAGGGTGTTGGTTTCCTGTTTCCAGCAAGGAACAAAAATCAAAATATAAAATGAGAAGAGTAAAAAAATATACATGCGTGAGCTTTTTTCCTGTTTACCGAAAATAACAAAATGTAGTTAACTATCCAAATTGTTGTTCTTGCAAATAGGATACGAAGAACAAGGCAGCTGTAAAAGGATCAATCGATTATTATGTATTCTCGATCTGTGCGAGTAGGTGCTATTTGATACTAAAAAATGATACAATTTTGCAGTATTTGGTTAACAGAAAGAATTTCGAATGAGATCCAATATCTTATTTGTTTATTAAAGATAATTTTTTATGAGAAAATACACTTATCGTGTTTCTTTTTAAAAGGTCTGTGACGATATTGTTTTCTTAACGGAAAAATTACTCAACAAATAAGTGAATTTAATCTCTCTCCCTTTCTTCTGTCTCTCACTCTCTCTCTAAATACATACATACATACATACATATATATATATATATATATATATATATATATATATATATATATATATATATATATATATATATATATATATATATATATATATATATATATATATATATATATATATATATATATATATGTGTGTGTGTGTGTGTGTGTGTGTGAGTAATTATAGTTCAATATATGATTTAAACCTCAACTAAGTTTCAAATTTCTATCTTAAATTAGGCCATGTTGATTTTATTACAAAATAGTCTCTTACTTTCTGATCCAATTTTTACTTTTTTTATTTATTTAAATATACGCATGCTCTAGAAAATACATAATTTCAGCGTTCCGACTAAAGGGGTAAAAATCCCTAATTTTTACAAAATGCTTTTAAAGATTCCTAAGGTTTCCTTTCCTAAGTCGACACATGTCAAGGAAATGCCTTTGAAAATCTCAGAGAAAAATCACTGAAGGGAAAAATTTCTATCTCTTTTGCTCTTGTGTTGAGTGACGCTACGCTTATTCTTTGAATTAAAATCATGTCGTCCGTGGCTAAAAAAAGTAAATGTCTTTAAAAGTTCGATGGTATTGAAATGTCACTGGTAATGCCTATACCAATGTCAAAAAGCTTAATAAACCAATTTAGATAAAGATTAACCCTCTGTCTGCGCAATTTTTAAAAATTACTATTGAATAAGTGAACTGATACTATATGCTACACGATAATAACATGAATAATATACTAAAAATCTGTAATGGTAAAAATAAACATTCTAAGCTGCAAAAAATGCAGGATGCAATAGAAACGGATTTAGTGCCAGCCCTCGGAAATCTCTGGAAGATCAATTGGTAGATTAATAATATTTTTCAGTAGGTGAGAAATATATAGAAAATTTTCAGACATGAATATTTTTTGAATATTTTGCATTATCTTGTACTTTTACGCATTAAAATAAATACATTAAATTTACATTTATAACAAGAATTCATGTACTCTCTCCTCTTTCGGGGATTTTTTGGCAGAAAATAAAGATAAAATTAGAGCTGTTACTGCTAAAATAGGAACCATTAAAACGGATTATAAATTACAAAGCGTATTGGCTCTTTTTTCGAATATAGTAAAAGTTGCTAAATGAAATCTATTAAAAATGCTGGTTATAAATAATAAAAAAAATTCTGATAAAAATATTGCTTATAATGATAAAAAATATTCTAATTGATGTTTAAATTTTACTATTTTAGCCATTTTGTCAAACAGAAATTACGAATTTTCTCATCGACTTTAAAGAATTAAACAGGAAGTTAGTTACCTGAAGAAAATATCAATACGCTATGCCTTTAAAAATACATTTAAAAATAAATTTGGAATTTTTCATCTTTGAACATAATATTTTTCATGATGGGAACTGTCCCATGTGTGTTTTTAAAGTATTTTAAAGTGCTATTTTACTGCCGGTGTTATTTCTTGGAGCTATTAATCTGTTTCTGCTTTTAAAAATGTTTTCTTATATATAAATTCTTTTCAAACATAATATTATTTAAAATACTGAAAATCTTCTCATTCTTCATTTGAAAATCATACTATAGAATTACTAAGGACTAATCCTTCCAGAATATTCTTTACAATATATAATAAAACATTTATGGCAGTAGAATTGTAAAAAGGTGTTTGAGATAGATGCTAAAGCAAAGGTTCGTAATATGCTAATTGTTATTAACAATTGTATAAGCTGTAGGTTTAATTCTTAACAATATATTGATGATGTATCTCAAATACGTTTTTCAAAATATATATTTATTAAAAATAAAACTGTAATCTGTATAGAGGCTTTAAAATACTTTAACTAATTGGAGAATTCGCTATCATTAAAATATATTTAGTTGTTGTATCTAACACATTTATTATAGTATTTTTTTAAATAAGCATGCATTTTACCATAATTGCATTTTTGTATTTCTTTTTAATATGACTGAATTTAATCTCATGCCTTCTCAAAAATATATTAAAGAAATTAAATGTTATCCTGAATTATTAGAATGCTTGTTTATTAATACATATCTTGTATTGCCAAATTTAAGTTCCAAAATAAAGTTAAATTTGTTCAACTACTTGAAGATATTGTTTTATGATGTTCCAACATCTTTGGAATAGGAAAAAAAATCTATTTCCAAAAAAAAAAACAAGTTTTTGGCGTCAGAAATTATATTTGTTAAATATTCATTGTAAAAACTTCAGTAATATTACATTACTTTAGTCAGAGAATTACTTTTTAATTTCAAATAACTCATATTTAATGACGAAATTGATATTTAATAAATGTCAGCTCATATAATTCGAAATAATTTAAGGAGAAAGATGAAATGATGCATACGAAGATTTCAACATTAATGTATAAATTTGTAGCGTTTCATATATATTTGTAGCAACTTCTAATAAATTTATGCAGACAAATTTAACATTTTTTTTTGAAAATTTAGCTGTTTTTCTAAAAATATATTTGAATATCAGCTTCGTTAATTTATTCTGCATATAAGCATATTCTTGTTAATTAATTTATGTAGACAGATTTAACTTTTTTTTTTGAAAATAAAGCTGTTTTTCTAAAAATATACTCAAGGTCTGTTAATTAATTCATTTTACTTTCGGAAGGATATATCAGTTAATTCATTTATTATCGATAATATTCGGCGATTTTAGTATATGTAAGGCTTAGAGAATTAATGAAGTATTTTAAAAGTGTAAATTTTTTATAGACATATAAATGGGTAACTAAAATTATTAAATTATTTATCTATTGAAAAGCTATTGATTTTCTTGTATTTTACTTCACATTATGATTTTCAATGTTCCAGTTTACCTTATTGATTGAAATAATAAAAAATGGCTATAGTTTACAAATGATAACTGGCGCAACTCGGCAAAAGTTCCGATATGTTAAAAATACATAAATTAATGATTAACCTAATAAATTCTTTCAAATTAAGGTAAAATGTTTAGATTCCTTTTTAAAAAATGAATAAGCAGTTGCATGATTGGATTAGATTTAATAATTAATCTGTATAAGATTACAAGCTATCTACTATTCTTTCAGTAATTGTTTGTGTATAATTTAAATAAAAAAAAACTTAAACGTTTCGATTTGTGAAAAGCATTTCCAATACTAGCTGATTCTTTCTCTTTACATCCGGACTGATGCACTTCTTACATGTTTAAAGTTTTGAAACTTTCTTCCTCAAATCGATGAGGCAGTCTTCATTTTCAAAGTAAATATTAAATTAATGGTAGAAATTGAATATAATCCAAGGAAGGCAAGACTTGAATAATAGCGCTCTTGAAAGTGATCGCTGTTAATTTTTCTTAATCATTAGAGAAAAGAGCTGACACTGCCCTTTAAATCATATGAAAACAGGATGTTGTTTTGGTTTGAGGTTTTTTGAAGCCACAGAATGCAAGGACAGAAAATTGGCAATTTATCGCCTTTGAGGTATCAATTTTTCGCTTTTAGAGCTCAGAAAATGATAAAGATTGTCACATTTGGTGACTTATCTTTTACAAAAAATTACAACTTGACGCGAATGTCCGCCATAAATCTGATTCTTCTGTCTGGCCAACAAAGGGCAGGGTCGTGAGAAATAATCGTCTGAAGAAGCTTACGCAATACAGTAGTCACGTGATCATTCCAAACTAATTTCAACCAGATTTTAGCAAAAGAAAGGTTTCTGGCTTTGAGATAAAGTTTTGGAGCTCGAACGATTTTGAGATAAAAATATATATACATTTTTTTTCTGAATATCGACACATACGTAATCGGATCAGTGAACCTAATGTAACGCATGCGTAATCGGAAATGGTGATTGTTTCAAGCCTGTTTAAACTGGCTAATGACTTAAATTAATTAAGACAAACAATGGCTTAAAGAAATAATAATGTTATGATAACATGTAATATACTATAGTAGATTTCAATTTAAAAATTTTTTCCAAACTCTACCATTTTAAACTGAGAGCATAAGTCATTTGATATATTGTAGGATACTTAATAGTTGTATTGGATGTGAGAATTACTTCCATTTCTTTATATATCTTCGAAAATCTCTATTAATAGATTTCCAGTTGCTCTTGTAAGGGACATTATTAATCTATATAGAGATTATCTGAATATCATCCAATTATCTGTCAGTAAAAATTCTTAATGTATTTTCATAAATTATATTAAAATAAATTACAAAAGTAAAAAACAATATCGTTTCCCATTTAAAGCAATCATAATTTGTTATAATTTTTTGCTCGGGTTTGCACTAATTATTAACACGTATGCATATTTTGGAAACTTCAATATTATTGTCTAAAATACGAATATTAAGAGCTTTAATCTTATTATAAATTTTAGATATTCTATGAGATGCTACATGCAATTATTTCATGCACAGTTAACAAAGAATAATGTTATTTCTTATATTTCTATTAAATGAAGTCACACACATTTATGATTAATTTTTTATTCAGTACAAGCAAACATTGGCATTACAGAATCGCTTCACGTCATATTATCTTTATGAACATTATAACAAACAAGAAAATTCTGCAGACAAGAATTAAGCATTATACAAATAAAAATTTGTAATATTTTCAATCATAGCACTTACAGGATTAGTTGGAAAATATTTTATGCATGAGTTTTAGATATGTATACAGATGAACAAAGAACTGTTTTAATATAATATTTAATAAATATATACTTTTAAATATAAGATGATTTTACACCGAATAATCTATATAAGAAGAACATATTAACTGTCTTTCCAAAATTCTCAATTTTTTAAAAATTACTTAAATTAAAATGTAAAATAATTATTCAACAATAATTAAGTTTCACGAAAAGAATTGTGAAGGAAAAAGGCTATATTTTAATTAACTTTGTTCTTACGCTCGATTTCATCAAATTAAACTCTACAAATAAGGTTTCATGCTTTAATTTTTATACAAAAAAAGGTTTATTTAATTATTTTAATATTAAAATTTAAATATAATTAATTATGGACGAAATAAACATATTAGAAAAGATTGAAAAATATAAGAATTAAATAGTTTCCGGCGTGCTCTATGAAGATAAACATTTCTTTTCTTTATAAAGGAAAAAAATAGTTAATGTATTTTATTAAACATGCGAAAGTTAGATGTTATATTTTCATAACACTTTCATCTTTATTCTCTACTATAATAAAGAAATCAAATCACTATATATATGTTGCGCACTTCAAAAAAAATTTTTTTTTTCATTTACATGATAATTTTAAAGATGACACGCTAATAGGTTTGTACTAATGAGGAACTGCACGAAATCAAGTGATCTTTTAATATTTACATGAAATAGAAAAGTTCTGCCTGGAATTAAACGATCCAATTTTATTTTATTTTGAAATGATACATTTGTGATTGTTTGATGAGTAGATGCGGCAACGCGCAAATAATAGATAGATATGTATCTAATTTAACTAAATATATACACCATTAAGAGAGTAAGACACCAGAAAATCGATTATTGAAAAAATTATATATTTCAAAAACAAAGTTAAGCCGGTTAAATATCTTTTAAATTTTGGAAGAGTTCACGATATCGATGTAAATTTTTCTCCGATGTTTCAACTAGAATGTAATTTTTGTTGTGAAAAATTTCATATTCAGTTTAGAAATAAAATGTATTTTATATGTATTTTAGTCATATATTCAGAAATAATATATATTTTAGTGATACATATCTAATATAGATTGAACTGTTTGCTTCATCTCAGATTATATATGTAGAAAGAACAGGAACGTACAGTGTACATTCTGTATAGTAAAATAGTTTGATCGAAATATTTTCAGTGTTTCAAAAGTAGGCTTGTCCTTTCTGCGTCCTTGAAAATTCATGTTATTAGCATTTTGATAATACTAATAACATAATATTTTTTATGATACTGGAACAATGCCTAAATACATAGCATGATATTTAGGAAACACTTAAAATATTTAGTATTACTGCGTCCTTTTCATTCAAAAAGAATTTTGTGCTTTACGAAATAAATAATTACGTTCAAAACGTGTTCCGTGTTCAGCTATTTTTATTCTTTAAAAGGGAACATTACTGTTGGTACATGTATAAAGTCATCAATTATTAATTAGTCCTGTAAGATCTAAGAAGAAGTAAGTGTTTATTAAATAATTAATTTTTTTTTTAAATTCTGTTATTGCTTAATAATTTGAAGGTAAGAGCTTAAATGTAAGTAAACATACGGAATTATTTATTTATGCATATTTATGAAATTCTTAAACATGAATATTTAGTTTTATAAGAATTTTCATTATAGATAACCATCATAAATGATTTCTTTATACATATTATTTCCAATTATTATGAGGAAAATAAATATTTATTGAGAAAACAGATTTCAAAACGTAAGGCATTAATTGATTTGCTACATTTGTAAAGTAAAAGAAAAAAATATCTGAAAATTAACCGATGTGCAAAAAAAAAAAAAAAAAACATTGAAAAACACTCGGTATTCGGAATGAAGCTTTAGTTTCACATAATTGATAACATGCAAGAATTATAAAATTATTTTCCTTTTTATTTGAAATTATAATTTCGTTACTATTTATTTTTTTGCATTTGAATTATGGCTTTTAAATTTTAAAGGGAAACATTTACCACAAAATATTTAATTTTTAAAAGAATTAAAGAATTCAAAATAGTAAATTAGGACTACAATAATAAATTAAATACTTGCCAAATTATTAATTTTTTAAGAACATACAACCATTTTATGCTTATATAAACAATTTGATATTTAAATAATTTTTATCGTTTTTTTGGTGTCACCCTCGCTGTTATTTAAATATATTTTGAAGAATTATTTCCATTTTACAACACGTATAACCCTGTAGGAGATGAAGCACCAATGATTGCGAGGAACGGATGAATTACTTAAATCACCCGCTGAAATAAAAACAGGGTTAAGAACATTTGCTCAGAGGTGAAAAGGAAGGAATTGTATCATCTTTAAATGTTATTGAAATTAAGAATAATTTTACTTTCCCTAATCCTACTTATTTTATTGATTATCTTAAGTAATAGACTTAAACATTATTTTTCTATTGTTATTAAATTCCGTCTAAAGATTATCTTACAGTGACTTCCAACATATATTTTTTTCACAGCATACGATGGTACATATTTTAAGAATTTGCCATTCAGATTCATATATACTATTTTACTAAAAAAAGATTGTCAAAATACATATTATGTAATTTAATTGGAATAAATGATATTGTTTCTTAATTTATTATTTAAAGTTTGTAATAATTTTATCTTAAGGCAGTGCCTGAGAAAGATTTCTAATTAAAAAAACATGAAGGAGGTTAAAGTATTGCTATAGTATTTAGTGATAACACAAGTTAATAATACTATATGAGTTATATGGAATGTTCAGCCTTGTCAAGCTACTTAGCTTGATTCAAAAGTTTTTAAATTTAGCTGGTAAAACTGAATAAAAAATTTCTTTAATTGCAAGGAATACTTATTCTGTTCTGTTTGACGTTTGATTATGACGAATCTTTTCATACGAAACTCTTCTTCATGTTATGAGATTTTTTGAATCAGCATTTACGTCATTAACCCATAAAACAGTCGTTTTAAATCTTCGAACTCACTTTCATCTTAAGTCTTTCTTCACTCTAAGGGTTTTAAGATTTTAAACCTTATAAACTGCGATTATTCATTTTCAGATTCACTTTATAAAGAAGAAATAAAACTGAAATCCATTATAACGGATCCAAAATTGTGGTATAAAAATTTCCATTCATATTAATATTATTAATTGACTATTAGTATGATGATTTAGAAAAATTTAAAAAATTTTAAGGATAACATATATATATATATATATATATATATATATATATATATAAATTTGGTTCAAGTGAAATCATACAAAAATATCAGTATTCGTGCAGAAGAAAAATCTAGGAGATGATTTAACATATTGGTTTTAGTCTAATCAAAAAATAAATTTCGCATCCTTTTTATTTTAAAAGCATTATTAAACAATTATTTGAAAATAATTGCAGAATCGGATTTCTAAAAAACAATAAATGTTTTCTGAATAATTCATGAATAATAATATCAAAATCAAATATTTAAAGCATTTTTTTACCTTATTAAAAATTGAACAACTTAGAATATAATCGTTATTAAAATTAGATTAACGAATAATGTCTCAGAAACTAATTTTAATATTAATCTCGATCCTAATAATTAACTTTAATAAACTCTTTTTACCTCTGAGCAAACCGCAATAAAAACATAATTTAAATTATTCCAAGCAAGGGATAAAGCTCCATTAATTAAAAAAAAAACAATATCATCGTGACGAACTCAAGTCCTCCAGAGATATGTTTAGAAGATCGCTAATATAATCCATTTGCTACAAATTGAATTTTTGGGATAATAATGCTGAAGTTCATCATTGAACTCCATCGCAAAGCTTTCGATGGATGTTAAATGAATCATTACACATTCACATGGACATTCATTTTTTTTTCTTAAAATTTTTCAATCATTTCTGCACTGATTATCTGAAATTAGATGAAGCAGAATGAGAGTCCGAAGTTTGGCGTATGATTAAGTACACGGATACACTTTTACAGCGTCAGTTGTGTCAATTTCAACACACATAATCCTTTCTCGGACACAGCATTCCTCTGAGTTGATCATGAGAGTCCAAGAAAGGAGAACCATTGGCACAAGACGAAGAATAATGCATAGCAGAAATATGCAGATGTGAATCTTCCATTTGCTGAAGATATTGTGTCAGCACCTGTAGAGAAAATAATGCAAGAGACTTAAATTTTCAGCGACTTCATGCAATTTAATTAAATTTTTTTATGTTTTCGTAATTACAATATCCTCTAAAAATACGATGATAATGCTAAGAATTAATGTTTCCATGAAATCACATAAGAAAATTTAAATTCAAGTCAAATTTGAATGCAAAGTTAAAGATTTTTGAAATGAGATACTATTTTTGTCCCAATTCTAAATATGAAACTGCTAAGTTAGTTTACAACATAGATTACATAATTTTGAAATATTATCTAGTTTCAATTTTGATAAAAAAATATATAACTTGTGAAAGCGGAATTAAAAGTTATTTTCATAAAATTTGATAATTTATAACACACAAGTATCAACGATAAAGCTAAAATAAATAAAAAAAAATAATTTTTCTATTATTATTTTTTTAATATTTTTTTTTACCTCTTCAGATATAACTGCATTAAAAATGTAATTAATTATAATAATATATTAAATTATAATAAATATAATAATATAATATAAAAAAGAAAATATAATGATAATGGCACCTCTTAAAGCTTATTATATAGAACATCATATAGAAAGTTTTTGAGTAATGAGGCTTTAATAGTACTTGCTGACTTTTCACAATTCTGAAATAAAAATCAAAATTTAACTCTTATATCCCAAGAAAACTCAAAATCAAGCCTAAAAAGTGAGCTCGATTGTTTCTTCATCCATTTATACAAGTTTCTTAAAAAATCATCAACGGTTTATTTTCAAAATCAAATTATGACTCTTCAATGGAGTATAAGTTTGAAAAAGTAACAAGCGTTATCTAAATACATATTATTTTTCAAAAGTAACAAGTAGTTTCCAAACACAATATCCAGAATTGATCCATATTTCATGCGAACATTCTTTGCTTTTAAGCCCCCCCCCCCCTCCGATTTCACAGAACGGAAAACGCACTTTCCTTACCTGTCTTTTTCAGAGAGAAATCTCTTTTCACACCATACATTATTCACTTCTCGATGCACCCCCCCCTCTTTCCGCCCTAAATGTATTGTATTTCTTTGAATGACGTTAACCCTTTGCGATAAAATTCTGCCTTCCGTATTTTGCATATAAAAAAAAGAATAGAGAATTCCGGGTGTGAGATTATTTTTTTCTTCCACTGTCCTCACCTGGTTCCGTGTTCGAATTTGTTGGAGGAAGATAATTCTCGCTCGAGAGGCTGCTGGCATTGAAGCTTGGAGAAGGTCCGTACTGAACTTCAGTAGAGCCTGAAAGAGAATTCATTTAAAAGTAGTCAGCTATTAAGGCTTTTTCTGTATTTAAAGACTATTTTATCATTTCCCTTCTTGATTTCATAAATTAAATCTTAATTTGTAATTTTTAGGGAATATTTCGATAATTTTGAATTAGAGTTTATTAATTTTAAATCATTAGTTTTTCAAAGAGATTATTATTTTTTTATAAAAGGACACATTATTTTTTCTTATTTAAAATACACAGCCGAAACTCTGAATTAAGAGGAATTGAAATATTTTAAGGATATTCAGATGTTTTATTTGTTATAACAATTGTAAGTTGATAGTAACAAGGGAAAAGGTTTAATTTATCCAATGTAAATCAGACCTATATAAGTAGAATCTGCATAAAGTGAATATTTAAAAAAAGTTTTAACAACACATTTTATTTTTATATCACCATTTCTCTAAAAAAACTTTGGAGCGATTAATTTCGATAAAGAAAGCTTTTAAACTAATATTACATGAAATATTTAAATTATTATTGAAATTTATAGGTAAATATATTAAACCATTATTGAAATTTTAAGATAAAAAACTATAAAATCAATTGCAAGTAATGATTTATATTGGAAATAACATTTATATAAAAAAATCTGCCAGTTAATGTATGCAGTAATATTAAATATGTGCCTAAAGCCTGTTTGTAAGATAAAAAGTATTTCCACACATATTTCAAGTCTTTTTTCTTTTTTTCTATTTCAGATCGAAAACTAAAAAGTAAAAAAACAAAAACAAAAACGATAAAAACTTTATATTTTTATTGAATAAGATGAAATTGATTTCAAGTGTGCCATTTATGACATTTCCTACATTGATTGATTTTCTTTCCACTAAAATGTATTTCTTACAAAACAAAATGAACAATAAAAAAAGTGGTAAATAGATAGATAGAAGGTAAAGAATAACTATTTTTAAAATATAAATGTTATTAAAAGTATCAGGATTATTGTCTTTTTTTAAAGTTTAAAAAAACAGGAAATGATTTAAATGCTCTTTTTTTTTTTTTTTTTTTTTTTTGGAATTCTTCATTGTATTGCTTATTTTACTTGCTGTTCTTTTAATAATAATGAGCGGGGAGTGAAAAAAATGAATCCATTTTAAAATTTATTGTAAATAGATGAAGCATTCACAGAAAGCTTTTACTACTATTCGTAACTATTAGTAACTTTAAACTACTATTTCTTTTTATGGCTAAGATTGCATGAAAAATAAGTTACAGGCTAAATGCCATAGTGATAACCAAAGAACGCTTACATTTTCATAAGTCAATCTGTATCGCTAATTATTTTAAATGTATTATTTGCTAATGAATACATTTTATTAAAAATTTTAGAATAATGAAATTAAGATTGCATGCATCAATATTTTAACAATTGTATGTTATTTATTTTAGTTAAATTTTGAAACTATTCTTACTTGCATTCCATTTCAGTCATTGGTGATTTAATATATATATACATTTTTTCATTAATGTTTGCATATGTTCAAATATTCATAATCGTACTCTTAACATTTGACAAAAATTATTTTAAAATTAATTTTATATATATATATATATATATATATATATATATATATATATATATATCATCATCATCATCATTTTCGTCACAATGACCATAATAATGCTTTTTAATTTATGGTGAGTAAATAAACATTGATAAGTTGATACCGTTCAAAGTAAATGAAGTATTACAAATATTTAAATTCAAATTTTATTTATTTTTAATTCCATGAATGATTTTTTTTATCTAAAAAGTACTCATATTGATACTTTATGCTTATAATCATGAAAAATGTAATAGCTTAACACTATAAGCTACATTTTAATATCATTAACTCTATTCTATTAATAAGTGATATCTTTGAAACAAGATGGATTATAACTTCGTGAACTGAAGGCTTTTTAGTATTATACGCCTATTAAGAAATAATTTATCATATTCTTTAATGATTATTCTTTTAAATCTTCTCTTGAAGATGTAATGTTCGAATCGCAATGAAAAATATCCTCCCTAATAGCATCTTTTTTCCAATTGTAGAAGGTATCGTTAAAGATATTTAATATATAGTATCATAGTTTCATAGTTTTTTTTTTCTCTTTCGATTATTTATATTGTTATGGCATATAGTAAAAAATATTTTATTAAATGCCTCCTGTTATATATTCCAAAATTATTTGATGTAAAAAGGAAATTTTCCTTTTGTTCCATTGAAGAAATCAAAGTTGATATCCTTCTTAGCTTATTTTGAAACAATTTTTCACAGAAAAATCAAAACATTTCTTATTTTCCTCAGATTTTACACTTTGCATTACATGTTTTGTCTCACTCGTGAGATATATAAATGCTCGTAACAAATATATTAGAATTTAAATCTAATTGAAAAAAATATGTTGTACACAATTCTGTTTATACAGAAAAATATTATACGAATATATGTACTCTTTCGCTTGTCAATATTTCTTTAAAATTATTTAATATATTTAAAAAAATTCAGAAAATGTTAGACATTGAATGAAAATGGCATCTTCATTCTTTGCAATAGATTTAAAATGCTCACGCAAATGGAATGCAATTTATATTAATATTATTTATTGATTGCATCTTTATATAAATTTCTGGATAATAACTAAATTTATTTTTAATTCATATAATTTATTATTTAATTTTTAGGAAATATGCAATTTATATAAATTTTCAAGCTCTTAATTTTTTAAGAAATATACAATTTATTTGAATATTCAAATGCTAAATTTGTTCAAAGAAATATACAAATTATATGAATTTTCAAACGCTTAATTTTTTAATGAAATATACAGTTTATATGAAATTTTCACACACCTAATACTCTGAAGAAAAAGGCAAAAAATACCAAATCACTACCTGTTTCTTCTGTTCTAGGCTGCACACTTTGAGGATGACCATTACGAAGTTTTTCAGATTTCGGTCTCAGTGGCTCTGGGCCTTGCGATGTTGCTGGTGATGATGGTGGAGGTATTTCTAAAAATAACCAGCAGAGAAAAAATTACTTTTCTGTAAAAATTATAAAAGATGTGAACAATAAATATAAGCAATGAGCTTCAATATATAAATTACAATATGCAAAAATATGCAATGTCGTTTGTGTCTATACAAAATACGTAAGCAAAATAGATACGAGGCCTATTATTAAGATTGATTGTAGATTCATTTGAAACGATAAAATAAATTGCTTTGAATTTCATATTCGGAATGAATTCAAATAATTCTTAGTATTAGCTTAATTCCTAGAATCCAGTGAATATATTTGAAATGGTTCATTTCTTTAGAGTGTAAGTATTGTAAACTTATTAAATACATTTAAGTTTAACTGTTTAATTTCATAATGTTATTTAAAATTCTGATTTTCACATCATAAAGATATATAGTTTTTTTTTAAAATAGTCAGAAACAAGTTGCAAAAATTTAATGGTAAAAAGAATTTAAAAAAATTCCAGTTCATTCTAAAACTTTTCAATGACTATTCGAAAATTTTATTTAAAGTTTGGAAGAAACTAAACATAAGTATTTTTTTTTTTTTGTTTAATATGAATGAATTATGTATATCAACTTATTGAAATGTATTAAATGAACGAATTATTTTGATCTGTTGTTTAATCAAGTGAAATCTGAATATCTTTAAAACATATTATTTGCTTTGAAATGATATGTTTTTTCTGAAACAAAACTGAGATTAGAAATAAGTCTAAGTTTAACGAAAAATGTATTTATTACAGTTTATTTATTTTAGTGTTTATGGAATTCGGGTTTTTATTTAGAAGAGAAAAAACCTTTATTGAATAGTTTCTTGTTTGTTGCTTCATGTTGATCTTTAAAGAAACATTTTAACTTCTCTGGATTCCTTCTTTTGTCAGTAATTCATCGAATTTATTTGCAGATCACAGGTTCAGTGCAATACAAAGCACATTTTGAGATCTGATTTCTTAATATTTGGCGAGGGAATTCTTTTGTACGAACATGTAAATTCTCTACATCTCATGTGGATGTTCGTAGGGAATATTTCTTACATATGTGTCATTTCTTTAAAATGTAAATGTGTTATAAGCAGAGAGAATCAAGTAAAATAGTGATAAGAAGAAGACCAAGTGAAATAATACAATTATATCAATTAATAGATTTGATAGGAGTAACGGATGTTATTAAATTCACTAAGTTTGAACTATGTTTTAAAAATATTTCATATTATACATAAATAAGAGACTTTTATCAAATGTGAATTTGTATAATTAATGCATTTATATTTTAAGGAAATTTTGTCAGATAAACCTCACATACTTATGCATTGACTATTTAATTTTTTAGGTGTTGGATTAAAGACATTTTTAATATTTCACATTGATAAGATACATTTATCAGATTTGAATCTCTATCCTAAATGTGTTTATATTTAAAGGAGAACTAATCAAATAAATTTCACATATTGAAGCATTCACAATTTAATTTTCGCGTATTTTAATTTTTTTTTTAAGAATCAATTTTTTTAACAAAAATGTGTTATTTTGATGAACAATTATTTCTAACATAACATTCATGCAGAATTTCGCAGTCATGACTTGAAAATCAAATACGATTTCCGACTCCATGTATCAGAGATAAATTGAGAGACACTGACCAAAGAAAAAAAAACGCAAACCAAGTCGGAATCCTTCTAAGATTCCTTATCCCGCATTGGCTCTACCATATATATTTTCTTGAGAAGAGTCGTAAGGAATATACGTGGGAAGAAACCTCAAGTTTTTCTATTGAATGATCCTGGAAGAATAATCCAAAGTGCATGCTATAGTAGGGTGCTTTTGAAATTGAAACTGCTGGCGGATCATTGGTTTGCATCGAAGCCCTAACCCACCCGTTTTCCAATTCTTCCAAACCCCAAATTCAGACATTTGATAGATAGCGAGACTTAAAGAGACAGTTTCTTTCTTCGATTGGAAATTCAGAGTCAGGATGACTTAAAATCCGTGAATAGTTTTATTTCGTCGGCAGTTTTTATCCTGAAATTGAGACGCACCAAACTCTGAGCATCGCCATTTATTTTTGCATTTTGTAAGCCGATTGAAATTAAAAGTACCACATAATAAATGTAATATACCGTAATAAATTTTGTTCTGCCAATTTGTTGACAAAATGTTATATTTTAAATAAAACGTATCATTCATTGTTTTTAATTAAATTAATTTCCTAAGATAAAGTTTAATCATATCTCTGAGAAGTTATGGGTTTAATGTAAAAGGCATTTAGTAAAAAGAATACCGAGAGAAATAATATAATTACACCAATTAATATATTTAGAGATAGAAGAATAATAGAGAAAAGAAAAAAGAAAAGAGAGAAAAGAATAGAGTAATAGAAACGAATAATAAATGAAAATATAATATTTATAAAGACCAACAACATTGTAAAGATTGGTTTTTCTTAATTGAATATGTATTGTTGAAATATAATTATAGATATGAAGAAAAGCGTTTCTGAATTTTACAAATATTTATTTATTTCGGTTATTATCATTGACATAAAATGGTGGCGTACGCCAGAATAATTTTACATAGAGAGCCATATAATGCAAGTATGTCGCAAAATAAAACAGCATGCTGAGTGAAGAATATAATTTAAAGAAGTTACTGTAATAGAAGATGCTATAATTTAATTATATACGCTAAATGAGAAACAATAGTAAGAATTAAGATAATAATTAATAATAGAATTAAGATATTAATAATAGAATTTAATAATAATAAGATATTTGCCTGAGACGGGTTTTCAATAGTTGAAAATAAATTTTGAACTATCGAACTGAGCTTCTTCAAACAACAGATATTGCTAATTTTTGAGTTTTATTGCGCCAGAAATTCAGAAATCTCCTTCAAGGTTAATTATTTTCAGTCATAGTACCATCAATAGAATAATATTTATTCAAAGGAAAAATATCACTTAAGTGTTGTGAGAATGCTGTCTGAAAATAATTAGTTCTTTTTTTGAGTTCCACAATTTTCTGAATTTTATTTGCAGTTTTTGAATTTCTAATGAATGAGAATCATCCAAGTTTCAACTTCAGATTTTTTTTTCCCATTTTTTTACTTAGAAGTTAATAGAGTTCTTGCATTAATAATAATCATAATAATATTATAACTTAGATGCTTAAAGTGACACCTGATAATAATTAGTAGTTATACACATGTCTCATTACAGATAAATAGTCTCTCTAGCATTTAATTACATTCATGAACTACTTACATGTGTCACAAAAGGTAAGTAGGTGCTACACGAGGTTATTTTTAAACTAAAAAGAATAACTTTAAAGGAAAATGATTTTTCTCCAGCAGATTTATAATAATATATTTTTTTATTCTTTTTTCAAGAAAGTAAAAGGGAATTTAAAGATTTGATTCGAGAGAAAAACATAAAGAAAAAAATTTACTCTTATTGAACTTTTTTATCTTCATAGCTATTTTCAGCAAATTTATTACTTTAAATGTTTTAGAAATAGTTCTGTAGATGACATGAGGGACAAATTGAAGAAATTCTTTGGAATTCTGATTATTTCAAATTGTAAAATATAGGAATATTTACTAAAGTGACAAAAATTTATTATCTGTTAGCCAGGTTAAAATCTCGAATTCAGAATGGAAGTTGATTCTATCAAAATAACTGTTTCTCTTGTTTGTTTTATTTTTATAAAGTTAGTCAATTTATGCTTAAATTATTAGATAGTAAAACTCATCCATTCACAAAGACACAAAACACATAAATAATATAATAATTAACCGTATTTCATTTCCTTGACATTGAACACTGCTGAGTAAGAATTGAAATGGAATATGCACTGATCATTTTCTGTGTGGGAAAATTAATGATATAATGTTTTAACAAACATTTACCTGCTTTATACATGTAGTCATTATTCATGCCTATATATATGCATGTCAAGGGGCAAGACAGGGGGTTCTGACCACATGTTAATTTTGGAATATAATTTTACTTTGTATATTCTATTTCTACTAGACTGTCTAAAGTAAATTTCAAAGCTTTAAATAATGTTGTTCTTTATGTAAAACTTAGTTTGTGTAAAAAATAGCAAAATAAATAAATTTGAGTTCTATCTAGTAATATAATACTAATGATATCTTTGGCAAATTTGCACAATATGATCAAGGGTGGTTTTTCCACCAGAAAAACAAACCAATCCTTTGGTAAAAAATTGGTTAGTCGGAATTAATGGATGTTAAAAAATTGAAGTAAAAATTTTGCACACCTTTTTTATGGTGATGATTTATTATATTTTAATGATATTCTAATTAAAATATATATAAACAAATATATTTTATTAACAAATATATTAAAAAAATATTTTACAAATAAATATATTAAAAAATTATTTTACAAACAAATATATTTTAATACTAATGTCAGACCGATTTATAATTCATATTAGTGTAGATGATTTTTAACATTCTGTTCATTGTGCCCTTTTCCATAATTTTCAATGTATATTTATATACATACAATCATATAAGAGAAAGAAGAGAATTATTTAAAACTGGATGCAGTGATTTTCCTATTGCTTAACTTAAAATTAAGCCTTAACTTAAATACAATGAAATTTCGAAAATTTTATGAAAAGCTTTCCCTGTATTGAAAACCTACACAACACAGAAAATAAACGGAACTTTGATACCTTGATCATCGTAAAAAAACCAGCCTGAAGTATTAATAGAGACAATATACACTTTTTGAGTTTAACTTTAACAATGACTTATATTGTTGTATGAGTAGTATAAAACATTTTTAAATTCATTAAAAATAATAATAAAAAAACAAGTTGTAAGACTAAATAAACTAGTATAATTAAAGAAATAATTTGTTTTGAATTTTAAACTGCTGTAAAATGTATTTTTTTATTACAATATGTTTGTTCGTTATTATAAAAACGCTACAATCTCGCATAATTTAATTAATGAAATTCTATTTAAAATTTCAAAAATTCTTACCGAGATGAAATTTATCTCCACCAAAATATATATTTGTCTTGTTTTACAAACGTAGATTAAGCGGCCTATCCCGTTAAATACCAAAATACAAATGCATAATTATAACTAGAGATAGAAATTCAAATTTATTCACTGAGATCAAATGATTACAAATATACCGAAACAAAGAAAAAAATATTTTTGACTTGATATTGTTTACGATATGATATTATATAATTACGAAAAACTAAGCTACTCCTGGTCTTGCATTACTTTAAATTATTATAAACTTTGTCATTTAAGTATAGTCAATGGTTATGTTTCCATTGTAGAAACATTATAACACGTTAACTATTGTTTTGCATAAGCAAACATTATTTTCTTTGGGGCATAGGAAAAACGTAATTTCAATGAAAAAATAATATTTTGTCACTTAAAGTTTTGTCGACTCCCTATGTATATATCAAAATTAAATATTTCTTGGTCTTCTATATCAAAGCAAAATTACGAGAAGTTTAAAAACATTCAAAAGAAATATTCTCTGGGCTATTTGCTCAATCAATTAGTTTGTAGTATGAGTAAATATGTATTTTATCAGAAAAAAATATTAGCAGAGAAAATAGAAAATAATTAAATATTAATTTACAACAAACATCCTCTAAAAAATCAATATATGATTTCAAATATTTATTGAAGGTCCGGAGGTCCTTTGTAAATATTATAAAATAAATTCACAAAGTACATTAAATTGTAAGTAGAATACTTTTACCTTGTTGAAGTCAAATATATATATATATATATATATATATATATATATATATATATATATATATATATATATATATATATATATATATATATTATTGATTTGTTTCAATTGCTCTTAGCTTATTTTACGTTTTCAATCTATTTCATTATGAATATACCACTGAAAAGACAGTTTTTATAGAATTTGTGGTGATAACATCATAAGCCAGATAACAACTTCCGGAGAAGAGTGTACACTTTTGTCTAGTGGCTTTGTTACTCGGCTATGGTGCGTGGTTTAACACGCATTGCCAAATTTACTTTCAATTAAAGTATTAAAACATTTTTACTTAATGGAAACTGCCAGCCATGTAAATAACGAAAATAAAATTTAATTACAAATTAAATTAACAAATATTGATCATGATACATTGGTCTTAATTCCATCGACCAGCACGAGGTAGAAGTTCGGAGCAAGCCGGTGAAGGCAGGAAGTGATTCACTCGTATTCGTTGGAGAGCAAAGTTCATCTCCATAGGTATGATTGATGTTTATCGCCAGTTGGCGAAACAAACAGTCATTTATCACCTGTTTGGCCGCTGCACAATGTGCGAGTTTGAGCCGAGTAACAAAGCCACTAGACAAAAGTGTACACTCTTCTCCGGAAGTTGTTATCTGGCTTATGATGTTACCACCACGAATTTATCTTCAAGTTAATTGCTTTTATTTAATCACATGATTAAATAAAAACTGCTAACTACTTCACCTGCACTTTACATAATTTGTTGACTTTACGATTCTAATTTCTGCTCCATATATTTTAAAGAAGAATTAAACGAGTTTATTAAATCTGTTGAAATGCATATATGGTGTATAATATTTGTTAATAAATTTATTACATTTTATTAAAAATTATCAAATTATTAATCTGAATAATTTCTAACTCCTAGTATCATCTTTCAGATGAGAGAGATTATAAATGCGAAAATAAATTTGAATAAAAATTATTTGAATTTATAGTAATTAATATCTGTTATAAGATATCAAATCTAAGATAATTTTAAATACATTTGGTTGCAAAAGGAAATCCATTTAATCATATTTCATAATATAGCTCTAAAAATCTCTATACATCATATTCTTAAAAACGAATTTAATTTTTACTAATGTTAATATTCCCTTCTCCATACAGATGAATCAGAAAAAAATATATGTTAAATATCTTAATAATAATATTTATCCATTATTTAAAATGTTTTTAACTGCCTTGAATTAAAAATGTTTTATTTTTGATGTTATCAATATATCTTACCCGAAAGATTTAAAAAAATGACGATTTATATAGTTTTTATACAAGATAACAATGTATAATTTAATGATTTATAAGATTAATATGTGTGCAAATGAAATATATATATATATATATAATTAGCATAGTTTTTATTTTGAAATATTTGAAATTTTAAATGTAATTATAGATTCTAAAAATATTCAAAAAAATTCACCAGTGACGAGAAAAGTCGATTTTTTTTAAAAACTAATTCCTAATTTTTGCGTTTCAATAAATAAATTGCATGGATTTGCTCTAATGAATGATTTTTTGCTTTAATTTCCTGACTGAACTGCTTTTCTGGCTTTCGTGGTTTATCATTATAGAAATAAAAATACAATTTTATCAGTTTTATAAGATTTAGAAAAATTAATGCGACTTTTTTTTATTTATAAAGCAGGAAATCGCCTGCTAATTTAATAAACATATCCAATTTCAAACATAATTAACATAATTTTTTAAAGAAATATTCTTACAACAATCAGCGACATCATGAAAAAAAAAACATTTTTGATAAAATAAAAATGTTTTAAGTGTTTCTATTTAGAATAGAATGCATGTTTATATTTTGTAATTAGTTAGCACAATCAATTATCAGAATAAATGAATTTGAATGAAAAGATAGGTAAGTATTAGTACATAGATAGTGAAACACCAAAATAAAAATCATTTCTGCTTCATAATGCCAAGAAAAAAAATTTCTGTGCGTATACTTTATCATAGAAATCAGTAGTAGTATTCTAGAGTAATTGCTTAGTCAGTTTTGCATTGAATTATAAAATCCAGGAATTAATTAAGCTCATAATTTTATTTCCGTATTAAGGTTTAATGTCAAAATCATTTGCACTCAAATATTGCTGAAGAATTTGAAAAACTATAATACCTTTTCTCTAACCTAACTGAATCGCTGATTAATCCTTATGATACAATCACGTGCAAAGATAAAAATTCGAAATAGTCTATCGCGTGTGCCTAACTATGGTTCTATTGATAAATCATAGTCACTTAAAAGTGAAAGAGAACAGAAGTTCTCTTTCACTTATGAATCAAAACTGATTTTATGTATTCCTAAATTGTTTCGAAGGGCTTAGCACTCTATGTCTGTAACGCAACTTTTTTCTCCATTAAATAAGCGAAGGTATTTTTCCTTAAAAAAAGCATCATTTGTCAGGCACTTAGAATAATGAGAAACTAGATGATGTGCTGTAGTTACTTGTAGTTGTTCGTATAATTATTGCAAAGTATTTTAGGAAACCTGGTCTTGCTATCACATGATTTGCTTTTTGTTACTAAGAAAAATTATAAATTACCTAATAGAAAATAAACATTTTGTCATCATCTTGAATTTATATTTTTCTAGTTTTGTTATTTTTTTTACTGTAAAAGTGTGAATAATAAATTTAAGATATTATTAAAGTAAAGATTAGTCGAAAATGTGATTCATGTTTTTAATTATTGTTGTGCTTCGAAAACCGAACAATGGAAAACAATGATAAAACTTAAAATAAAATTATTATTTATTGATTAAAAAATAATTTTTATTTCTAAACTGAAAGTAATTATGTTCCTTTTCTGAGATATTTAGTACGGAAATGCGAGTTGATGGATGGGATATCAGAGGTTGGGATATTTTTTTCTGAGAAAAGATAGTAAAGAAATTTCTGAAAACTCGAAGTCAGTATTCCAAAAAATACTTGAATGCAGATAATGTAAAACTGTAGTTTTCAACAGTAAAACCAATTTAAAAAAAAAAAAACACTTTCGAAGATCTTGAAGCATGACTTCACCAATTGCATTCAAATATGAAAGCAATTTTAAAGGTGGAATTTCGTTGATGTTGATACTTTTCTTCCTTTTATGATCTATCACTTTAACTGCATTAAATTGATTGCAGTATCACGAGAAAAATAGAAATATCAAACAAAGACAAGATTACTTTTTCATATCTTGGGAGCATGAAAGGCTAGAATGCGTTTACAAGTCCCCATTTTTTTGTATTCGGAATCAGTACTCTGAACAAGCTATGCAGGTTTCGGGTCATCGTTCTATAATGAACATTAAAAATCATTTCTGCCTATGAAGAAAAGAAATTGAGTCTCCAAACTCTTCATCGTTTACTATCGATACCATATACGTGCATATTATAAATATTAATAATGCAAACACTTAATGAATACTCATACAAAGACTAATTAAATATTTAATTTAAAAGCGCGTACGCCAATAACTCATAAATAATGTTTTCAAGCTCAATAAATTATCAATAAGTTAACAGTAGAAATAAGAATGGCGCAATAAATGTATAAAATATTATAACTTGAAAAACAAACGCGGAAAACAATGCTAATGGTAAGAGAAAAATGATGATAAACAAATCTGAATTTCCGAAAAAAAAATTTGAATTTCCTAGAAATTGTGAGGCTGAAGGCACAGATGACATGTTAAATTCTTGATTCCATCAACTAAATAGCCAATATTATAATATGAAGAAGCAAATTGCAAACTGCAGAAACCAGAGAAACGGAATAATTAAATTATGAGACAAGATATTAATAAAATGCTGCAAAATCAATGCCAATTTCGAATGTCTCATTTCCAAATTTTTATTATAAACTATCATTTCAAGTCGGAAGTAAATTAGAAATTTATCAGTTAGAAATACGAATAAATTAGAAGTGCATATATATATATATTTAATTTAAAGATTAATACATACATGTAAATTTTAATTTTAATATTCATAAATATATAATACATTAAATTAAGTTTATCTGTGTAATACGATAATCAAATGAGTACACATCGTCGCACCAACTATTTCATGACATAGAAAAGTGGAAAAAAATAAGTAAATTAAGAAGGCATGTAAATAAAATAAAATTAATAATTTTTGGAAATGATAATTTAATATATAATCAACACTTAAAAATGATTATCCAAATGATATCAAAAATTTTTTATTTATGTAACTATTTAAGAAATTAAAATTTAAGATGTATTTAAGGCAGTATTCTACAGAGTTATTTATATACTAGCCGCCTTTGGCGACCAGCCGGTTCGCCAATCTTAATGTTCGTTTAAATTTTAATAATTAAATAGGTTGAACCGGAGTTTAACCCCCTTCTTCGCCAAGTTGCGATAACGCTGCAAAGCTGGCAATCTTTATTATGCACTATAATTGAACATCTGCTCCTTTGCTTTTGAACATTTCGCAAGGTCGTTGTTGGCGATTTTTAAAAATTGCTCCAAGCAGGAGGTTAAACTCCGGTCGTACCATTAAATATTTTACGCAATTCCAACTTTAATAGATTCTTCGGCAAAATATTTTAAAACTTCAAATTTTGATAATCATATAATTCACTCATAATATTATAAGATCCTTCAGTCATAGCCTGATATGTATCTCTCTAATTTTCTGTTACCCCTCGTAGAAATTATGCTTTAAATTAAAGTGTAAATGATTAATCTGCAATTAATATAATAATATTTTTTACTGAAACCAAGCATTTTTTTAATACTATGATTACTGATAATAGAGTCACTGAGCGTTTAGACTTTATGGGCACTAAAGAATATCTTTCTTAATTTATGTAATATCTCAAGAATTTGTCAACAAAAATTTCTCAGATTCATCATGAACAGATCGATTCATTAACAATGTTTCATTTTAAATGCATCAAACACTAAAAAAATAAAATGAATCGTTTAAAATAATCGGTCGAAAACAGGTTTAAAAAAATACTTAAAAAACGATGTACTTAAAACTATAAGCATATACAAAAAAGTATATAATTAACATAAATACAATTTAATTACAAAAGCATCCAATTAACCTAAAAATAATTTAAATCATTGAAAACAGGTTCAAAAAAAACTACTTAAAAAACGATGTACTTAAAACTATAAGCATATACAAAAAATATATAACTAACATAAATACAATTTACTTAAAAAAGCATGCAACTAACCTAAAAATAATTTAAATCATCCGTTGGTTGCCATGTCAACAGGCAGAAAACAATGCGTGAATTTTCTTCGACAGTTACGTTAAGGCAAGTGCGTGAATTTTTCTACGCCAGTTGGGGTAACGCTATGCAGATTATACATTTTTAATTTCCTTTATTCTGTGTTATTTTAATTCAAAAGTACTTCAGAATGAATCTGAAACATGGATTAATTAACAATGTTTAATTTTAAATGCATAAAACATTAAGAAAATAAACAGAATCGTTTGAAATAATCCGCCGAAAAATGTTAACCCTAGCCTCAATTCTGTTAGGTGAAAAAAATAACTGAAAGTTGGCGGTGGGGAAAATGGAAAATTTTTTTGGCGGAAAAGTTGGCGGTGGGGAAAATGGAAGATTTTTTTGGCGGGAAAGTTAGTTTTTAACTAATAATTAAAATTCTAATTAAAATTTCAAAAAAAGGGACCCCAGGTGCACATTCCCGACCTCTAAGGTATACATGTACCAAATTTGATAGTTGTATGTCAAATGACCTGACCTGTAGAGCGCCAACACACACATACACACACACACACACACATACACACACATTGAGCTTTATTATAAGTATATAGATTACTATATTTTGATGTCGTATCAATAATTAAGAATTTATTTCCAGTAATATTGTTACATATATTATTTTTAAGAATTTAAGCATGCGTTTTAATAATCCAAATAATGTCCCTTTTTCTATAATATATTATATGTAATTTGTTGCGCATTCATATATATTTGCACTAGTTTTATTATTTACTATTTTAATTAGAAATTCCGAAGATTCCATATATTTATAATTGTTTGTTCTATATATTTATAATTGCTAGTAATTTATATTAAAATTAAATACAGATTTAAAATCCAGTTTTTTGAAAAAAAACATTAATAATTATCAATATAAATTAGCAAGTCTCTCTCTTTCTCTCTCTCTCTCTCTCTCTCTCTATATATATATATATATATATAGCATATTATAAAAAGTTAATACTTCGAAAAAAAGAGGGAATAAGCGAAAGGTAGGCAGTTTCCTTTCTACCAGTGCGAAGAATGAGCTAACAGTGTAATTCATTTGCGCAGAGAATACATTACATAAAACTATTAAATAAAAATTATATTATGTATATATATAATTATATTATTATATAAAAATTATATAACAGAATAGATAATTGTAATTAAAGCAAACTGGGAATCATAATCAAAAAAAAGAGTACATAACGAAACACTTAAAATTGATTTCCCGCTTTTGTTTCTTCCTGTGTTAGCCATAAGAGAAATAATTTTCTTTTTTCGTAATACTTTTAAAAAAGAGAAAAAGAAAGAAAAAGAAAGAAAAAATAATAAATAAAAGGTGAATAAAATTATAAAAAATACAAAATTTAAATACTTAATTGTATGAAATGAATTTGCATTTACCGTAATCACATCCTTAAATATTACTCTCACAAACACTTGAATTTTAAATAATGATTTTTTTTTCAAAAAATTAGAATGGACAATTATTTATAATATTGATCACAGGTGTGTATGTGTGTGTGAACTTTTAATTAGCAAAGAAGTGGCATAGTATAATGCAAGAAATATTTTTTTTTTCTATTTTAATTTTTTTTAAGCCTATCAAGTGTAAATGGATCGCGACATATCATCATATTTTCTCCCGTACCTCATATTTGGCTTCACTAATTTCAATAACATTTTGGATTTATGACGTATCTAATGTTAAGCCACCTTGTTTACTAACATATTTTTCTAAAATTTAAGTTGAAATTTAAAAAGTCTTTTCTTTCTACATCACTTTTTTTCCTTTCTATTATGGCAAACATATGTTGAATAAAAATACAGTTTTAAAAATAAAGTAGTTTGCGCGTAATATAACTTGAAGCATGGTGTAATAAAGGAATTTAAGTGATTGACACACGAGTGTTGTGTAAAGAATAGTATAATTTTTATTATCATATCCTTTTTATTTTATATAGCACTTATTTACATATTTAGAAAACAAATGCAGTCATATTTTTTATATGATGATAAAGTCTCATGAATTGATTGCTTTATAATTTATAATCGTTGTTGAAGGAGACAGGAAATATAAGGGAATGTCTAGATCAAATTGAAAACCTTTTCCGCAGTATCAAGAAAGCGGTCTTCCTTTCAACCAATGAGCTCTTTGGTGGTCCTAAGAAGGCATTTTAATTCGTATATGAGAACCTTTTTTTTTAATTCTAATTTTGGTGATTTTTTTTCCTCGAGTGCTCCAGAACTTAAAAATTACAATGCAATTCCTTTGACCGTAGTTTGAGGTGGAATTTAATATGAAAATATAATTTTTTACTGTTCGAATATCCCTGACTTTAAATCAATGAATCGAAATGTAATTTCAATCTCTTGTGATATCCTTCAATAATATATCACCTGTAGCTAGTCTTTTTTTAGATCTAATTTTTCTTTCTGTTTCTATAGAATCACCAGAATTTGCACAGATTCAGGAAGAAACTCATCTGATTGGAAAGCAGTTTATATCTCAATCTGATTTCATAGATTTTATTTTTCTCTGCCGTATCGATTGTCGATGCTCAGAATGACACAAATGATGTATGCACATATTAATTCCTAATTCTGTATCGCTAAAATTAACTCAGCAGCTCTGTCCCTTTTATTGATATTTATTAATGAATTATATTCTTAAAATTTCATACAATGTTGTATTCATTGAAAAATTACAAATAACATTTTCTCATTACATTTTTTTCTTCAACACTTTGCATAATTATTTACATACTAACTAAGGAGTACATAAAAGACAAGATTTAAAGTAAGAAGCAAACCAATACCACAATGCATGGCTTTAAAGTTAGATTAATAGATTTATTCTTCAAATTCACTTTAAGAAAAAACATATCCCTATAAATAGACAATGGATTTTATTTTTCTCTTTAAAGAAAGTCGGAAAAGTATTTATTCATTGTATTTTATTTCACAGCATCTATTAGCAATTCCCCGAATTCAACTGTTAAAACGGAATAATTTATTTAATTCTGTGATGAATATATATTTCATTTAAAGAGAATTCAATAATGTAAGATGCCCAGTGAGATTACTTCAAAGTCTACGCTTGATTAAATATGCACAATTGTTAATTATCATTTTCTCCTAAGTGATTTGATTTTTCTATTAATAACTTTCATCAAATATATTCACACTAAATTAGGAATAAAATAAACATGTGCAAATTTTAGCAAGTTGAAAGATTTATTCACTGAAATGAAAGAACTTTTATACGAAATTGTTTCATTTTATATGAAATTGAATTTCTGCTGCACAGCTGCTTCAAATATTATTTAGTTCCGGCTAGTTATTTTTTTTATAAACCTTGACTTGAAAATTAATCTGTTATTTAATGCGATGCATATAAATTATGTAGTTGAACTGTAAATCAAAGAAAGAGTGATTGCATTATTCGAATGAATCTCAATTTAGAAATTCCCACATTTCTAACTATAATAGAAATAACAAACGGAATCTGTAATACTGGCAAAAGGCAAATATACATACCCTTTTGGCAACGTAATTTACTGGACTCTCAAATTACAATTTATATTTTAGTGTACTTCAAACCAGAGAGGGATTTTTAACATCAACAATTTCTTGTATTCTTTTCGTATCTTTTCATTCTGATAATATCATTAGAATTAAATATAAATTATGTAATTGGACAGGGAATTAAAGACTAAAAGATTGTATTTTTCAGGTCAAACTAAATTTAGAAAATCTCATGTTTCTGACTATAATAGTAATAAGCACAGAAATCCGTAATGCTAGCCGAAGTCAAAAATATATGCTTTGGTCAGCGTCATATACCAAATATTCAAATCATAACTTCTGCTTTAATGTACACGCAAATCTGAGAGGAATTCTTAAAGTTTAAAATCTTTTGCATTCTTCTCGTCTATTCTCATTCAGACAATATTATTTGAATAAAATATTAATTCAATTTCCGAGTTAAATATACGAAAAAAAATATTTTCTTATATCAAAAATACTATACGAAAATTGCTTACTTATATCAAAAAGGTTATATAAAAAATATTTACTTATATCAAAAGTACTATACGAAAATTGTTTACTTATATCAAAAATATTATATGAAAAATATTAAACGAAAATTATTTACTTATTTCAAAAGCACTATACAAAAATTGTTTACTCATATCAAAAATATTATATGAAAAATATTAAACGGAAATTATTTACTTATATCTAAAGTACTATAAAAAAAATATTTATCTATATCAAAAATGTTATACGATAATCGATTACTTATATCAAAAATACTATACGAAAATTGCTTACTTATATCAAAAATACTATACGAAAACTATTTACTTATATCAAAAATACTCTTAATTAAATCTGAACTTCTGAAAATCATTTATTTAAAAATGTTTGCAAAGAAAAGATAAATATTTACGTTAGAAATCTTAATAAAAATAAAGAAATTTTCTGTACCTCAAGTTAAAACTTAATATACTTTTAACTAAAAATAAACGTCTTTTACCTATCAAAGTAATCACATTCTATAATTCGAATGGAAATTTATACTCAGTAAATTTTATTTTAAACTGAAAGATCTCCATAAAAGTTCATTCATTAACTATGAAGACGGTCATTTATTGCAATGCCGAAGAACAAGAAGATATGAGTTTCGGAGCACGTTACTTCTCGAAAATAGGTAATTCTACAATCTATAAACGGTTCGGATGAGAAGAAAGTTAAATTCTAAATTCTGGACCGAAGCCAATATCTATCCGTATCTACAAAAGGAAGTAGACGAACAAACAAACAAAATGAAGACGAAGTAAGACGGATTTCATTCGTATTCCGTTTGTGTGTCGCAGTAAATGGCTCCCTTGCCAACTTAAGAGATCCTGTTTACTGAGTGGATAGAACAATTTTTCAGTGTCCGCAAAATGACAAAGTTATACGTTGGATACAGGAAGCCATTTTTTTCGAATGACACGACACGTGGAACAAAAAAAGGAAACCAAGTTTGGGTATAAAACGCAATCTAGAAAATTCTCTTCGACTGAAAAATCTATTCGAAATCGTTAAACACTCAAGAGCATTTCTTGCTCATTTTATACCCTTTCTCGTATATTTAAATGTATTGTTTGAATTGAAGAAGGATGGTTCGATCCCGTTTATATCGTCAGCGTTTGTTCACCGTGTTACAGTAGTACCAATCTGAAATTCCAAATTTCAATGTGATTTCAAATAAAAAATATAAATTAATTAAAAGAAACATAAAACTGCTGACAACGCTCATTTTTTTAAATACTTAAAAAGTAGTCAAATAATTCAATACTTTTATATTCATTTTTTAAAATGTTAGTTGGCAAAATATGTAAATGAGACAATGCATCATTTGATTATTTATCTTTGGTGAATGTAAGTAATAATTAATGTTTAGTTAATGTAATTAATAATTAAAGCTATGCTCTGTATTACCACATGTTAATATATTTATTTTTTTATATAAAGAAATATTACAGTACTGATTGCCATTTTTCTAAATTTAAATATTTGGTTCATAAAAATAAATATATTTAAAAAAAAATTATTTTATATTTTTGAAAAAGTTAGTTGATAAAGTATGTATATGAGGCAATGCATAATTTGATGACTTATCATTAGTTAATGTAAGTAATAATTAATTTTAATTTAATTAAATTAATAATTAATGTTTAGTTAATGTAAGTATTAATATAAGTAATAATTAATGTTATGTTCTGAATTATCACACGCTAATACATTCACTTTTTTTATATGAAGGAACTATTACAGTATCGATTTTTACTTTTCTAGATTTAAATATTCGCTTCAGAAGAATAAATTAAATATTTATAATCTCATTTGTATTGAAGTGGTAGCTAAGTTATGCATTTTTATTTCAGCTATTTTAAATATTTATTTTAGCAATTTTTATTAATAATTTTACTAAGCAATTTTTTAACGTCATTTGAAAATTTCTTAAAATATTTTAACAACTTCAAAAGATATTTTTGAAAGTGACACAAAATTCTTCATAGTTTAATAAATATTATTTTTTAGCATAAATAACTTTTTAGCTTTCATACGCTGAGGATAATCTTTTGGAAAGAAAAAAAAAATAATAATTCTATATAAAAAATTATCCATTACTCTGAATTAAGAAATCAAACAAGAAAATGTTACATAACCTTAATTAAAAGAAATACACTCAAAAATATTAGTTGGGCAATTAAATCATATTTTTTGCTTACTTTGAATCAAAAATATTTGAAGAATTTGAAAATTATGCTATAGAAAACGCACAATAAATAAGTAAACATTTCCTAACTCAAATTTTAAATTGTCAGCAACGAAATAAAATATTGAAATAATACAGATTCTTTATATCAAAATAATTTTTTCAGCAGAATTAAATAATTAAAATAATACATTCCATTCATATACCTTTATCTCTATCGTTTAATTCTCTCTCTCTCTCTCTCTCTCTATATATATATATATATATATATATATATACAAAAGTATTAGAATCAAGTTAATAGGAAAAACAAAATACTATGAAGTTCTTTTTTGGTTTTAGTTTAAATAGGTAATAAATTTTAGTTGCGATTTCGAAACTGTTTTGTTATGTTTTCATTTTAGTTTCGTTTTCAAACTTTTTCTTACTTTAGATTGGTTATATATATATATATATATATATATATATATATATATATATATATATATATATATATATATATATATATATGAGAATTTTTCTAATAAAGTTTTCAAATCTTCTCACAAAAATAAGAGAAAGAAGTAATTAGATTTACATATGTATGTTCATTTCTAACCATGCTAATTTGGTGAGTCCGAAACATAAATTCGAACCCTTTATCGCTGGTAAGGCCTAAAATTTTGGAAGTTTGAAGAGGCGCACTAATGTGATCCACGCCACATTATTATGGTTCAAAACGTCGAAGACCAAACCTTATAGCATTCCAGTTGTTTTAAAATGAGACGTTATATCTAAACTAAACTTATGATACAACATTTTAATATATAATTTTATATAAATATATTTTAAAATTAATACTATTTTCAATGCGCATAGGAAAAATTTCGATATAAAAATGCTTTCTTTAAACCTGTCTGATTTAATATCCAATTGTCCCGAAACAGTTTTACTGCCTCACTCTAAAACAAAGTTCCTCCGGAAATCCAAACAAATACGAAATCTTCTTTATGTGCACTTTCTCAAACAAGCTGTTTGCCGGCCTTGTCACAAAAGCACTAATTCTAGAGCATTAATTAAAAAAGCGCAGGTACATCCCATTTCTCTAAAGGGAATATATAGCATCTTAGCTAATGCAAGCAGCGTAGCTCTGATGCAAAGAGAGATCATGTTAGAGATTAAAATCGCCTTTCTTTCTCAGGCTAAATTCTAATCACGTACGAGTATTAAGTCTTCTACAGCAAACTACAAAACCCAATTATAGTGAGTATCTCATGTAAGAATCATCCCCTCTACCTATTAATGCCATCCATGAGCACACATCAACTTTGAAGATCTAATCCACCTTTCAAGAAGAAAGTTTGTTTAGACCGAATCTTCGGCTCCGAGCGGAGATCTGGGAAGTTGATTGTCGAAGAAACAATTTTCTTAAAGCGAATAGTGAAGCTGCAACATCTATTATTTCCCATAGTTCCTTCTCCTTTTGCTTTAAAAGGTAGTTGATGTAAGGATGTCCTTAAACTCAAGTTTAATTTTGACTTTAAGGTAAATAAGAAACTTTACTTAGGTTCTTGTTTAAGTCACCGCCTATTTTTCTTCCGATTTACTGTTATATATATATATATACTTTTGTAAATACTTTTTCTACTGATTTTTTTCCTTAATGCTTTTAACTTTTAAGGACAAATTAATATTTTTGAAATTAAATCTCTAGGATTTATTTATATTTACAAAATATTATCGTATGCAAAATAAATACTAGAAAAAAAATTATTTGACCCATTGGGTCATGCAAAGTAGAGCTTAAATGAATAAATTATTTATAAATTCAATCCTAAAAATTAGAAAGCAAATCTATAAATAAAAGTCTAAACTGATATGTATTTTTCTTTACATGCTTTTTAAACATAACACTAAAGAAAAGTTGGAAATATTGTCATTTGCAATATTTTAAATGAAACTTTTCCGAAAGTAATATTTTTATTTATTGCATTTATTTTGAAATTACATAGAATCACTTCTTCCAAATCTGCGGCTAATAGCATTTTACTCTGTTATTGCGAAAGCATAAATTATGAAAATGGTTTCAATTTCGCATTTTTTTTTTATTTCCTTTAAAAGAATGTAATATTAGTGTAGGAATTCTGGATATCACATTTCAAATATAGGAGATTTTAAAATTTTTTAAATATATAAATTTACATTAATGAATAAATTTTTTGAACTAGGAAGAAAGAGAAAACACATTTTGATACAAAAAAACGATAAAATAATTAATTTTAAACTATAAATATTTGACAAGGCCTGAAGAATAAAATCAATTATATAGTACCGCATTTACAATAGAAAGATAAAAATCCAAACAAACCCGTTAATATTCATTTTTGTTTTAAATAATGTCATATCAAAAGATAAAAGAAGTTTGCAAATAAGTTTTTGAATGTCAACATTGGCTAAATTTACGTTTTTGAATGCAGAAATAAGTTATATCTCAATTTTCTTACCTACTGATATAGATGTCTGCATGTAGTGACCTTCGAAAATTACATGATGAGAGAGTTAAAAAAATGTTGTTATCATGTTAAGTGTCATCTATGCAATAGGTAAATATAATTTTTTTATGGTGAGCATAATTATCGGGCTTTTTTTCATACGCTTTCTGTCAACTGATCTCAGAGCCTTATATTTATTTTACCAAACTTCAGAAAATTGATACTGCCATGTCCCATTCTATTTCATTCCCTAATTTAAAATTTTGTGATTATATTTTCCTCAATTTCTATTGAAATTCTTTCTATGTTAAAATCGAATCTCTTAAAATTTGATAGGCGAAAGAATAAACGATACCAGGAAATTGAAACATTCGATTCATAATCTATGCGCTAGTCCATTTACTCATTCGTATCTTTACATTCACAATCTCTATTTCAAAGCTTGAACTTGTTTATTGTGCATTACATTTTGAGAATTTTACTAAAGCAAATCTCTGAATTTTGAATATCTAATGGTTAATTGCTCATAAAAATGATGCACAAATTTTCTGAGCATAACAACTGACGAATGATCACTTAAATAAATCTCACATTTTATTGTTTAATACATATAGCATGTAACAGCAAATGAGTTTTGATTCAAAAGTTTCAGAGCTAGACTAATGCATAGATATTGGTATGCAATGGTAATTTATGCATCGTACTACAAGACTGCATTATTGAATAGATGTTTACTCGTGATAACTTTGAATGGACCTTTTCTGTTAAATAGCTATGTTTCACTGCAAACTGTGACGTTATATAATTTTTCATAGTATAAAAAAAGGAAGAATTTGAAATTTCCAAGTAACATTTATCAAAATTAACGTATTCATGTTGAAAAGATTCATAACTTATAAAATTAGACGCAATGGAATTCTACATTCATTGTCAGTAACCCTTTAAGCTACATAATCATGTTATGGACTGCAGTCTCTATGTTATCAAAGTAGGAAAGTTTCCAAATTTGTTATGATGAGATACTGGCAGGAAATATCAACAACGTACCTCAATAGGAAGGATTCTTTTCATTATATTTATATAAAAACGTGAGGGTTTCGAAAACAAGACAAAATTCTACTCATATTTACCAAGTTTTACCGTTATTTCTATTATTCAAGGAAATCGTTGTATTAAGAAATCTGTTCTGACAAATGTTTTCATTAGTAAAATTTGCTAATGAATGAATAAAATTAGAGAAAAAATTTACCAATAATAAAGCTTTCCTTGTGCTTTATAGCATTTTTGTGTAAAAAAATCAATTTTATATATAAAAAAGAAAACTTTTTTGAAATGAATTTTTATTTAAAAGAATACTAGAAAATAATCAAAAGTTTGAAAATCATAAAGCTTCAAAAAAGCACGTATATAACACATACAACTTAGAAAAAGTGCATACGTTACTGATTTAAATGGCAATATGCATCTAAATGAATAATCCTTTTTTTTTTCAAAACTTTCTTTGTAGATATGGGAATTGGTATGGTATAGACAATATTTAATTGTATCATTAAGTAGGTTAACGTTTTTTTGCATCATGCAACTTTTCGGAGCAATTTGTATTCATCATTATTCAACAAATATAGAAAGAATTTAAAATTAAACTGCACTTCATTTTAAAAATATAAATTAAATATTTAATATTCATAAAAAATATGTATTCCTAAATTTTGCAAATTCCTACTCTCTTCGCCAGGATAGGAAATATTTAGCTTATCTTGGAAATATTGAAATAAAATTCTAGGCTCTATAAAGAAAAATTAATTGTAAATATAAATTACATCAACTTATAAAACTAATTATTTATGGTATCATTATGTATTTTGCATATTTATATTTTGTATATTGGATCTAAAATTTTTTTCGACAAATTGGAAAGTGACTTCCCATCTATAATTTAGTGGTTTTCATTTCAGATTTGCGAATTGTGAAGTTTGGGGCAATTTGATGCATGTGAAGAACTATGAATAAAGTAAAATCACTTTTTATAATAATTCATTATTTTACAGCTTTTTAGCTAAAATTACTCATTACTCTTGAATTAAAAAAAAACATCATCAAAGTGAAATATAATCAATAAAATTCAAAGAACAGCAATTTACTGAGCAAAAAATTACTTGTTTCAAAATGTAATTTTTATCTGGAAGAATTAACTTGTACATTTATAATTTATATAACACTGTATGCGCGACTGCAGAAATGGATCATCTTGCATCTTCTGCAATTGATCATATTTAGAAGACAGCATGAGATAATTTAAACCTACAGAGGAATTAACAATTTAAAATTTTAGTTGACATGACTTAATCTCACATACATAAATACTTAAATCAGATAGTTTTTTATTTATCCAACAAGAAATTTTTGAACAAAATTTCACTTATTAAATTTTGCACAGATTTTGATATTCATCCTAATCTTTTGTGTAAAGATTGCATTTTGAATTTCATGCATCCATGAAATACTATGAGCAGTTTTTTAATTAAATTGTCATCTTGAACAATAAATAAATTACACATAATCTAAAAATAAAAGGCAAATTTCTATATCTTTATATATAAGTGAATTCAATATGAATAATAAAATAAACGCATCTTTATGTTTATGTAAATATTAATATTTTAAAATTTGTAATATAACTATTGGAATACTAAATAGCGAAAAATATTTTAGGCTTACCTCTTACGGAACACAAGAATCAATTGAAACACTATTTGAAACTCTACTTCACGATCAGTTTCATGGAAATACGAAACTGATGAATAATTATCAATAATAATATCTTGATAATCATTAATCGTTGTTCATTATAGATGCCAACGAATCTTTTAAGAAAACCTTAAACGAATTCTATACGTTCATTAATTAAAGGAACATCATTAAAATAGCAGAAGAAAAATTATTCCTTTTAAACATGGAAAATAATTTTATTCAATAAAACTCAGATTATTATTAGTAGTAGTAGTATTATTTGCTATACCGGAAAATCATTTTTCAACCTAAGATATAAGTATATAAGGAAAAAATATAAATTCAAGAGTGCATCAATTTTTGTTAAATTTTCTTTCTAAGAATATATTAAAATTCAAATAACGATGTCATTATATATATTTCAGTGTCTAGGAAAGATTTTAATTTAATATTGTGGGAAGTGCTGACAGATCCCGTATCCTGTATGGCGCCATGCTGGCCATGTTGCGTCACGTCATTAATCACGTGATGCTTTCCCGCCATTATTGGCAGACGAGAGTTGGGCAGTGAGACTGCAAGACGTGCAGCTCACGCTCATGTATCTTTTATGTTCTATGTAGTAATGTTTTGTCCTTTGTACTTTAATCTTAATAAATATATTTCAAATATTAATGCTGGTCGTTGCCTTTTCCCACATTTTTGGGGGCTCGGCCTTTCTCGTGAATACCCCTAGCAAATCCCGCCAAATTGTTGAAAAGCTGTGGACGTTAGTACAATTTAAGACGTTAAATTGATGCTAAGAATTTTGATAAGAGTGGATTTTTGCCGTGGATATTTTAATGGACGTTAGTGCACGTTTTGGATGGATATGATTCAAGTGGAAACGTTAAAGGTTCAAGTACTTCGTGTTCTTGTGCAACTGTGCTGACATATACTGGCTGCTTTAAAAAAAAAAAGGAACTTTTAAGAGTGAATAATTCGACTGCTCCCAACCAGGTAGGCGCAATTTTTTCCCAAGTTTGTAATTTATAGTACATTTTTCATTCTCCCTTTATTTAATTCTCCCTTTAAATTTTAATCCCGAGTGAATGTGCATTAGTTCTGTTTTAATTCATTACAATGTCTTTAAAACTAGGCGATATTGAATTAATCGCTAACTCCCTTAAATATGCAAAAACTAATTCCGTAAAATTGCTTAACTCTGTGTTAGGTTACAGTAATTTTGACCATTCTTCTCGAAAAAGAATGAGAAATTTTGAAAGATTTGAAAATTTAGATGTAGAAAAACATAAACAAGAATTGCTGAAGATTTTTTCTTTATCTGATTTTATCTCCGTTTCTGATTTATTACATTTAGAAGTAAACGAAAGTAACAAAGATAATTTGTGTGAAAATATTTTTAAAGCCCTAACAAATTTAAATGAATTTCAGAAATCGCTAGACATTAGTTTTTTATTGGAAACAGAAGAAAAACCTTTATCTCCTCAACAGATTTCTGAAACCGAAAGTTCAACAAGTAATGGGGGTAATAATTCTTCCTTCCCCATCCCCGTAACTTCAGACGAAACATTAATAAATAACAGTCAGGCATTAATTACTGGCGCCAAAAGAGAATCACTCGAAAATGATCCCTCGAATAAACAAACGATGAATGAAATAAACCTTCAGTTTTGTTTTTTATTACGCGATCTCTGTGGTAGTAGCAGAAACTTCACAGGAAATGATTCCTATTCGATTAAAAGTTTTTTTTATGATGTTGAAGAGAATTTTTCGCTTTTTCCTTCTTTAAGCGAACAACAAAAATTAATCTTTGCAAAGAGGTTAGTTTCCGGTACTGCTAAATCTTTTTTATTCTCACAAAGAAATCTAAATTCCTATCAAGCTTTTAAAAGTGCATTAATTAATGAATTTTCCGATAAAGTAACTTCTATTGAAATACATAAACAACTAGAAAGACGTAAAATGCGCTCGAATGAAACTTTTATGCAATATTTTATTGCCATGCGTGAAATTGCGAATCAGTCTGAAACCCTTATTGATGAATGTTCTGTTATTCAATACACAATAAATGGGATACAGGGTTCCCCTTCTGATAAAATTATTCTTTACGGTGCAAAATGTTATTCTGAGTTTAAAGAAAAATTACGAATTTTCGAAACTATCGTAAGGGCAATGAACGCAAATAATTCAAAGATGTCGTATTCTAGATATGCTAATGACGGCCAAAGACGTGATACAATACATAAAATCCCTGTCCAACAAAGAGAATCAAAATCGAATTTTAGTAATCCGACTAACAGTAACATGCGTTGTTTTAACTGTAACGATTTTGGACATATCTCAAAGTCTTGCCCTAATCGTAATCGTGGTCCTAAATGTCTTTCTTGTAATCTTTTCGGACATAAATCTTTCGATTGTCATCGTACTACTCGGAATGACAGTTCTACCCCACGGGATAATGTCAACACTTTACATTTATTGCATTCTCCGTCGAATATGCATAAAGAGGTTGTTATTCTTAATAATACACTTTCCGGATTAGTCGATACTGGTAGTTTTTCGACACTTCTCAAACATTCTGCATGGATTAAACTAGGATCGCCGCCGTTGGCGAATAACAAGATGACACTAACTGGATTCGGTTTTTCCCAAACTAAAATAATTGGTTCCTTTGAATCTGAAATTATTATTGACAAACAAAGTTTTCCTGTTTTTATTTCTGTGGTACCTAATAATTGTACTACTTATGACCTAATAATAGGTTGCGACGTAATAAATCAGGCAAATTTGACAATTAAACCTGACGGTGTTGTATTTTCCAAAATTTCTAAATCTGATGATCCTGTTGAAACTGACAGTTTTATAATGGCTATTTCTGCCGAAACTCCCACGTTTGATATAGGTCCGAATATTTCTAAACAAACTCGCAATGAGGTTGAACAGATTTTGTTAGCCTATAAACCTAACAAAACTAAAACCACGAACATCGCACTTGATATAACGCTTACTGACGATGAGCCAATTTTCCACTCTCCTCGACGTTTACCCTTTGCCGAACGTGATATAGTAAATGCGCAGATAGACGAGTGGTTAAAAAATGGAATTATAGAACCATGTTCTTCACCCTATGCTAGTCAAGTTGTCGTAGTTCGTAAGAAAGATGGAAAACATAGAGTCTGTATAGATTATAGAAAATTAAATCGTAAATTAGTTAAAGACCATTATCCACTACCATTAATTGATGACATTTTAGATCGTCTTCAAAATGCTAAAATTTTCAGTACTCTCGATTTGCGTAACGGATTTTTTCATGTGCCGGTAAAAGAAAAAAGTCGTTGTTACACCAGTTTCGTCACAAATACAGGTCAATTTCAATTCCGTTATATGCCATTCGGTTTAAGTTCATGTCCTCCTGTCTTTATGCGATACATAAATGCCGTTTTTCGTGATCTTATTGCAAAAGGCACTGTCCTCCCGTATATGGATGACATCGTCATTCCCGCAAATAATGAATCTGAGGCTCTCGAACGCCTTAACACTGTTTTAAAAGTAGCTCGCGATTATGGACTAGATATAAACTTTAAAAAATGTCAATTTTTGTATAGTCAGATTGAATTTTTGGGTCACGTAGTAGAACACGGCAAATTGCTCCCTTCACCCTCCAAAACTAAAGCCGTTCTTAATTATCCTGAGTTAAAAAATGCAAAAGACGTACAACGTTTTCTAGGTCTTACGGGATACTTTAGAAAATTTATTCCCTCATACTCTACTGTAGCAAAACCACTTAGTGATCTTCTTCGTAAGGACAGCCCCTTTCTATTTCAAGCTCAGAAAAAAACTGCGTTTTTACGCTTAAAACAGTTACTTTCTGATAAACCCGTTTTAACTATTTTTAATCAAGGCAGTCCCATTGAAATTCATACAGACGCGCCAATTGATGGCTTGGGGGCAGTCCTACTACAAAAATCCAAAGATGATAACAAATTCCATCCAGTGTATTATATGTCCAAGAAAACGTCTGACAGCGAAAGAAAATACACCAGCTATGAACTGGAGGTACTCGCCATTGTAGAAGCTCTTAAAAAATTCCGAATTTACATCCTCGGATCACACTTTAAAATTATCACTGACTGTAATGCATTCGTCAAAACGTTAAATAAAAAAGAAATGAATTCCCGCATTTCGCGATGGGCATTATACCTTCAGGATTTTGACTACGAAATAGAGCATCGAACCGGTTCAAAGATGACTCATGTCGACGCTCTTAGCCGAAGCCCATGCTGCATGATCATTCAAGACTGTGTCAATCTTCAAATTTTCAAAGCTCAACAGACAGATGAGCATATTACAGCTATAAAAGCATTACTTCAAAATGCACCTTACGAGAACTACATAGTCAAAAACAACATTTTATATAAGAACTTAGACGGAATCGATTTATTTGTCGTACCAGATGATATGCAGGCCAACATTATTAAATCCTGTCATGAACGAGGCCATTTTGCAGTAAAACGCACGCAGGAAATGTTAAACAAAGAATTCTTTATTCCGAACTTGAAAGAGAAAATTGAACGATGCATACGCAACTGTGTAACATGCATTCTAAATAACAGAAAACGTGGCAAATTAGATGGCACTTTGCATCCACTTGACAAAGACGATACTCCCTTTCATACATATCATATTGATCATTTGGGTCCTCTTCCCAGCACTTCTAAGAAATATAAGCATATTCTGGCGATCATCGATTCCTTTACGAAGTTTGTGTGGCTTTACCCGACCAAGTCCACCGACACCGCTGAAGTTCTCAATAAGCTCGAATGCCAAAGATCAGTTTTCGGTAATCCTTCAAGGATTATTACGGACAGAGGTACCGCTTTCACATCTACGTCATTCAAAGAATATTGTGAACATCAGCATATCACCCACATTGCTATTACAGCTGGACTTCCTAGATCAAACGGTCAGGTAGAAAGACTTAATTCTACTATCATATCTGTACTCTCCAAGCTATCCATAGAAAACCCTGAGAAATGGTATAGCCATGTTGCTTCCGTTCAGCAAATTATTAATTCTACATTTCAACGAAGTATCAATTCTACTCCATTCGAAATTCTGTTTGGAACTAAAATGAAATCTGAGCATGATATAAAAATCCTCGAAATCGTCAACGAAGAGATCCAGTCTGCATTTCTCCAACAGCGTGATGAGCTCCGTAAAGATGCAAAACAACAAATCCTCAAAATCCAAGAAGAAAATCGCCGTACCTACAATCTGCGTAGGAAACATGCTCAAAAATTTAAATTGAATGATCTCGTCGCAATCAAGCGCACTCAATTTGGCCCTGGTCTGAAATTGAAACAAAAATTTCTCGGACCATATAAAGTGATCAAAATTAAAGCAAACGACACATACGATGTTGAAAAGTATGATTTCTTCGATGGACCATCAAAAACTTCAACTTGTGCAGAATATATGAAACCATGGTCCAGCAATATAGAACATATCACTTGAATTGTGTTTCAAAAGAAAACACTGAACACTACTTAAAGAGAAAGAGAACTATTTTCCTTCTTTTTGTGTGTGTATATTTGGACGATATAGACTTTGATTTTTTTTTCTCTGTTTATTTTGTGTTTTTATATTTTTTATATGTTCAACAATAATATTATTTTTATTTTTAGTTAGTTATTCGATATTTCCAGTGCACGCTATTGTATTGCTATATACTTATGCTGTCACGGATGGTATGACTATTTTATTTGTTTTATCTTGTGAATATTTCAATTTTACAAATTATTTTCCTGTATTTGCTGTTTGTTTTATATATTTACTTCATTGTACTGTATACCATAAGGCGAGGTCGCCTATCCTGTCATGATGGCCGATGTGGGAAGCGCTGACAGATCCCGTATCCTGTATGGCGCCATGCTGGCCATGTTGCGTCACGTCATTAATCACGTGATGCTTTCCCGCCAATATTGGCAGACGAGAGTTGGGCAGTGAGACTGCAAGACGTGCAGCTCACGCTCATGTATCTTTTATGTTCTATGTAGTAATGTTTTGTCCTTTGTACTTTAATCTTAATAAATATATTTCAAATATTAATGCTGGTCGTTGCCTTTTCCCACAATATGAAATGTTTAAAAGATGTTTCCACAGCAGTTATAAGAAGCAATTCCAAAAACTATATACAATATTTGAGTTATTTTCTTTCATTAAAATTGCTATAGTTTATATACGCGTCTGAAAATTTAAAGAGCCTAATTTTATAAAAGAACTGTTCATTCAATGTAGTAACAATAATTTTTGGACTGTGAAACAATTATATTAGTGACCGTAATGAAAAGACCATAGTATTTTTTTTCTTTCTTGTAAATTACTTTTGTAATCATTTTCTTGCAAATTAAATCACTTTGTTCGTTCATGCGTAATAAAAGCACAACTTTCGAAAATAAATATTTGTCGAAATTTCATTTTATTTCTTTTCTTAAGCAACAATTTTTACTTATTTTTATATTTTTAATTTAATTTCCTGTCATTAACAATTTTTTTCAAATTTTTAATAATCAAAAATTAAAATGTTCTAACGATTGAGTACATTGCCCTTGCCAACATCCCCATCAAATAAATTCACCAATAGGTAAAATTAAGCACTTTGCTTTAATTTTAGCTTGTATCTTAATTTTGTCGTCAGGAGTGTAAATGCAAATGAAAGTTTCTACTATTTAATATTACAAAAATCAGACATTTTATACTTTGGTTTTTTGTTTTTTGTTTTTTTATTATACTATTATGAGCTTGCGAAGTTTAAGTTTTCATGTTTTCTTTATTTGCTTTAATTTTCAGAATTTACATTATAAGCTGAAAGAATGTCAAAAATTCTCTTGTGACAAGTATTTTGTAGAAGGAACGATGAAGTTAATTTCATTTCTTTCAGGTGATAGAATAAAAGGTTGCATTCAACTTCAACAGCCTATGAAAATATTCTTATTTTTCCTGATTAAGAATCAATATACCCATCATTCATAAGGCAGCTAAATTATCTTCAAAATTATTATAGCAGATTCAAATTAGTAATTTGAGAGAAAAGAAATAAAACTCTAACTTTTTGATGGTGGAACATGGTCACAGTTCCACCATCCAAAAAATAAAGAAAAATATATTCTTATATGGAATTTGTCACATCCATTAGAGACGTTCATGATTTCTATATCATAATAACTATTAGAATTTAAACTTAATAATTTCTCAAAAAGGAATAAAAGTAATCACTATGGAAATACTTATGAATAATTTTCCTGGCCACCATTCCTACCATAATACCATAGTAGCTATATTTAGCTACTTAGCTATTAGGAGCAGTATTATACGTCATCAAAAACTTTTTTTAGTCAAATCTTCAATCTTGTTTAAACCTATGCCTATCAAAAGTGCCTATGTTTCATAAAAAGTAATAAATTTATGCTGCTTATATTAAAACCATTTTATACTGAATACATATTGTTGTTGGAATAGCTCTTTTGCATGAATGTGCATTTAATTTAAGATTTGTAATTTATCTTGTCACGTATTTAAATCTATGCCAAACATGTATTCGCAAAAATATTTCTACTGTATCTATTTGAGATCTTAATGAAAGGAAATTTTTGAAAATTATTTTATCGATATTGTAATTTACTATAGTTAGAACCCTGTGCTAAGATTCATTTCTAATTTTTAAAGTTAAATCCCTAATTTTTCTAAAAACTCCCACATTATTTTAATTTATAAAATAGTTCGAATGAATCTGAAAATTGGGAAGAAAGTAATGAGCAGTAGAATGGAAAGAGTTAATTTGTAATTAACCTATTTTAGATTCTAATTGAAAAATAGTTAGCCAAATATGATCCAAATTTTCCTTGCATAAATTTTTTCTATGATTTAAATGGAGGATGTAGGTACTAAAATCTGAAAGTTTGAAATTAGAAGAAAATTAATAGCTTTGCGAAAAATAAAACAAGCAAGAAATAACAAAGCAAGAAATAACAAATTTAAACTGAAATGACTAAATGTAGCGATATAATTACAATTTTATGTAGTAATTACAATGATGATATAGATGTATAGTTAAATATATAAAATACATTTAATTAAAATCTCAGGGCAAAATATTAAAATGTTGATTCTAATAAAGAAATAGGAAATTTCATTATTCTTTTCAGTAAAAGACAAATATGTTTTCAATTTAGCGTTAGTGGAGTAATATCTATCTGTATTGTCAATATAACCTGTGGATAATCATCACCCACATGGAGATTAAGAAAATGTTGGAAAATAAAATTTTCTGCATAGTAATTTAAGGAGGAACAGATTTATTTCCAAGGTGGGAATGCAAGTTAAATAGCTTAGGGATTGGCATGTATGAGTGTAATTGGCTGTATTCACATGACAGAAGCTCCTGAACCAGTTTCCACTTAACTCGTTAAAAATGTCCTTATGATTTATAATTAAATTTTAATCTCTTTAATTCAGGGATATATAACTTGAACAAAGAAATGTTCAACTTGGGTATCATTGTTTGGGTTTCGATGCCATAATTCCAAATCTAGCTGTTTTCTATTATTTAGATTATGAAGATACGGAAAAGAATCGATACATTATGCTATCAAAGATTTTAACATTTCTTATCAAATAGTTCACAGCAAATATTCATGAAAAATGTGAGTTATCATATTAATATTATTATATAGCTTATAATTAATAATAAATGTAATATTATTAACATTGCAAAAATTAATTCGGATAAACTTATAAGCAGAGGTTTGTGAACAGTATTATTTTTTTTTCATTCTGATACGATAAAAAAAAAGCAAATTAGTATGATAATTCAAATTTTATTTTAGTTTTAATGATTAAATTTTTAGGAATCCACAACTCAATTGTCTTTTTTCTAGATGTTTCTGCTCCGAAATCGTTTGCTTTGTTACGTAGTGAGGAAATGATATAGGAATATTCAGTTCAGTTCAAATAGAAAAGTATGCATTTCTAATCGTGACACAAAAACTCATTTCTAAGTCGTTGGACATGAGCAAGTAATACTTTAATGCTTTAAATAACGTAAAATATAATATTTTATATTGTCCATTCAATAAGTGAAATGCAGATATAACATCAAATATAAATGTTTTATATAATCATTTGATTCTATAAAGACATATTTGATAAACTTTTAATAAAAAAACACTTTTGATTTTCCAAACATGGGGTATTTATGAAATATTGAATATTATTATTTTAGACTAATTCACAGCTGTTTCACAGGATTGAAGCCGGTTTCTTCAGACAAACTTCGAAATTATCTAAAGTTGTCTAAAACTATGATATATAAGGCTTCATACATGTATCAATATTGATCGGTGAATATTTAAAAAAATATTTAATATTATAACATATTAAAACATTTTAATAAGGCTTGAAGAATTATAAGAATTTAGTAGACAGTTAAAATTTATTCAAAGGCAGACAAAACTTTTTTCAGCAGTATATTTATTGAGTGAAACAGCTCACATATAATTTTATGTCATTTAAAGCAATCACTCTTTTGGAAGTCCATGCCTGTTTCTGTCAGATTGAAAATTAGTTGTTGTATCATCATTAGCATGGACACCATGTATAAGCACCGGGAGGGGAGGGGTTCTTCTCACATAATATCAGACACTACTTTTCTAAGAAATCAACACATTAGATTGTTTTCCAGCTATTTGCCTTCAGATTACGGTTTTTATCAATTACAAATATTTTTAATAAGGCAAGAAAGACCTCATCCCGAGAAAAACATAGTTCCCTAAATGTTTTGACCGACTCTATGATATGAATTATTAGTATTTTCACACTAAATAATTCTATGAAATTGAATGGTTTTAGCTTAAAATATATATTTTTATTAAGGTAATATTATATGTTTTAATATATCCCTCTCACTATTAAGTCGACGAAATCCGGACGTGCAAATTCTATCCTAATAGGCCGTTTGGGGGTCGGTGTCTTTATCAAACGATGGTACAGGATGGAAAGCAAGCTATCACTAACGATGCTCTCGCTTTACATCCTGAATTCCTTTAAAAAAAAAAAAAAAAAAAAGATATCGCCCCAAAACTATTTCATAAGCATAAAGTTTTTATTGCCGTAGTACCGGATTAGTAATGAGAGGGTTAACGATAAATTTTGTTTAAATATATCACCTATTATAGTTGGATCAGAGGGTGTAATAACGCTTATAGTTTTCTGAGTTATGTCTTTAATGTTACCGCAGCCGAAATCTCAAATGTTATAAATAAAATTTGAGACGATTTATTATAAGAAGATGGATTTTTAAGAACAAGCAAGGAAAGTGTGCTACCCTTCTTTCTAAATTACTGAAAATAAAAAAAGTTTCACATTTTATGGAAATTTAAGTAAATGCTTTTCTTTATAACTTGAAATTAATCAAGTCTTCACAAGTATGGGAAAAAAATTCAAAATGATGTGCAATCTGAATACAAAGCTCCATAAATTAAATACTCAAACGAAATTAAAATTTAATCGCAGTATAATGGCTGAATCAGTTTTTTTTTTAAATTTTAATTAATTATTTTTTGCATAAAAATAAACTTAACATATACTTTAAAAATATACTATATATGCACAACCTTTTCATATTTATTAATTAATAGGTTGATGCACCTCAGTTACGATGATATTGAAATTATTATCATTAAAACTTAAATGAATCTAAAGATTTTATTCGTAAACATTTGCAAGTCACACAGAAATGAAAGGATTTATTTAATTTCTTAAAGCTCTTTTTTTTCAACTTAAAATTAATGAGTTAATTTTAATTTCTACAGAAAATTTAATTAGTTCTGCAGCGTTTTCTGTGCTCAAAAAAATTTTAGCATCCTATGTATTTATAAATAAACATTAAATTTTAATCAGTAACGAAGAAGAGAAGATTTATACATGAAAAATTATCCATAAAAGTATAATTACGGATATCAAATAAAAAATACCTTTTTTTCTGCCGATAATAAAGAATAAGGTCTAACAAGAATTATATAAATATACTTAAAAATAAAAATATACTTAAGGAATTTTTCTTTCAACTTTATTATTAAATTTAAGTTATTGAACAAAATAATTTTATTATTTATCTCATTGTTAAGGTGGAGAATAATATTAATATAACAATATCTCATTTTCTCATTATCGAACATGAAATGAAGCAATTGATATGAGTTACAATGTGTTAAGAAAGATTGCGAGCTACAAAGCTGTAAATACAATAATAATAATAATAACAATAATAATGAAGACGCGGTTTGCACAAATTTTCATAAGCATTCAAACTGTAATTGATGATAAAATTAAGAGTCCAAATGATAAAATATCAATAATCAAATGTCAAAGAAGCTGAATCATTTTGAGGACTCATCATTTTTCATGTAATTAGACTTCCGTAAACTTTATTCTATTAGTAACGAAACTAACAGGAAAGTCTTATCATTATCCGATAAGTTTTACTGATAAACAATTGGCCAAACCTAACTTTACTTAATTAGATAAATAAGTCATATATTATACAGTCTGTTTAGAAACCATTAAGTGAATCGGCAGAATCTAAAGACATCAAAGGTGATGATATATGTGTATAAAGGAAAGATTGCATTTTCACTGTCAAAACGTTGTTACTAAAATTATAATTTCTAATTAATTAAATGAAAAGTTTAAACTATTTAAATCCAAAACCATATTTAATACAAGCCGCCCTTACCAACGAGTTATTTGTCTGCAAAATTAATTACGTTTGATTTCAGTTAAATCTTTTTTCTATAACATTTCATTACATTAACAAATTATTTCCAAGAAATACGTAGTGGTAACGTTAATATAATTATAATGCGTTCACTTCATTTCGACATATGAACCTACTCGATGAAGACAAGTCTTATAATATCATAGGGATATTGAAAGCAAAAATTTCCATATAATCTATCATACAATTGATCATTGTATTCCGAGTTGATATAATTTCATTTCTTTTTTAGTTCAAGTAAGCTTTCCAATTAATAAACAAAATATTTCTTTTTATACAACATATACATTTAGGTTGCTTTTTCTACAATATATCAATTTCTACAACATATGAGAAGATTTTATTTAATATGTGGGAAGCAATGAAGAAGTTTTGGATTTCTTTTCAACTAAGATCTGTAATTTTGAAAATCATCCGAAACATCGTTTTAGCACTGAAAAATATTTAAAACACTGAAAAACTCAGTTTCTATTACAAAAAAAAAAAAAAAAGAAAAAAAAGAAAAAGAAAAAAAAAAGGTCCCAAAGGAACTCAGTATTTTGCTTAGTTTCTAAATTATTAGAATTATTAATTAATTTCTAAATTCTTCATTTCTAAATTATTAGAATAAAATATCATTCCAAGGTGTACATTTCCATTCTCCAAAAGATATTTGAATCAGATTTGTAAATTCTAGTTGTTTAAATGTAAGTAATGCGCCGCGCGCACGCACGCACGCACACACACACACACACACACACACACACACACACACACACACACACACACACACACACAGAGAGAGAGAGAGAGAGAGAGAGAGAGAGAAAGAGAGAGAGAGAGACGTACACATTCTCCTTTATTATTAATAAAGACTAGACTTACCATACAGACGTATTGTGCCTTCAGTTTCTCCTAGTGAATTTTTCGCCACACAGGTGTAAGCACCGAAATCTTCTGGCTTCAAATTTCTCACTGTTAACTGCATTGTTACTTTGTAGAGGCCCTTATTGAGAAGAACGCTGTTATACTTATCATTAGTCAACACCATCGTGCCGCTTTCCCTGTTCCAGTAGGTAACTGATTGCGGGAATGATTCTAAATTGCATGCCAAAGTTACATCAGTGCCGACAGGCGCACCTACAAGTTGACTAGGAATCCAAATCATGGGAGGAACTGAAAAAATTATTATGCAAATGATAGCATGAATACAGAGCAATGACTTGTAATACAGTTATGACTAAATATTTAAAAAGTTATTTAACATTTTTATGACTAAAAATTAACAGATATTTTATAAAAAAATATTCATGGGAATTTTTTATAAAATTTTAACATTTGCAACTTGATATTTCAGAATATCAAGTTGTCAGAATTCAGATCGTCAGCATGTAGAATACTGCATAGCAAGAATTTAAATGGATTAGGAGTTAGTACAGTTGAACATATTTCCTTAAAAGAAACAATGAAAAATAAATTGAAGAATTTTCTTAAAAAACTACATATTACACTTTTTATATCATTATATTTTTATATAAAAATATCTTTAATACTAGGAACAAGACGTAATAAATTTATATAATTTTCAAATATTTCATTTCATTCAAAATCTGTTTTTTCAAATAAGCAATATAAATATGTTAAAACTTTCAATAAATTCATGTGTTTTTAAGTAGGTTTCAAAATGTTAATATCAATTCGAAATTTGAAAATATGTATTAAATTAATAACTTCTTTGAACACCTTTTCCTGTCTTCTTCTTCTTTTTTATTTTTTTTGAGCATAAAAGGATTTTCAATTAAACAATATTCTTTTAGAAATAAATTGGTAAGATTAGAATAAAGCATTGCGAAAGGGTAACATTAGTTGCATAAAAAAAATGCAAATTCATTCTTTATATTTTAAAAACGCGTTTCCTTTTTCCATGCTTAAAAGAATTATTTAAAAAAAAACTTTTTATTGAAACATTATTTTTTTTAAAATTTTAATGAAATTTTTGTCTCCGTTTGAATTTTGTACAATTAAGTTACTACTGCTGCAAAAATAAGCTACTTATTAAAAAAAATTGTTAAAAAAACTAGGGAAATTTAATTGCATCATATATATATGAGTTTAAACAACTGGCATCTTCTTTTCAATAAGCAAAATATGATCTCAATTCAATTCTTAATACTAGTTTTTAGCATATGATATATTTTATTTTTGCTAGCTTGTATTTATAAATTTGAATTATTTATTCATTTTACTGTGGAAGTAACGCTGAATTCTGCCCTTTAGTTAAGATATTGAGAGAAATACAGGCATATGGTTTATTCATTCCCTATTTTTAGAATTTCCTCGCTTTTATCAAAATAATGCGCAATATTACTATTTTCTTCACTAACATGACGTTTTTATGCTATTAGGTTGAGGTACATGAGGTTTTTATGCTATGCGTGTTATTCATGCTATTGTATGTATGATGAAGTTTGAATTTATGACTTCATTCATATTTTTTTCTTTATTAAACTTGATCTTCTTATTTAGAATTTTTATTTACAATGAATTTAAAACATTCTACAATTTTTATTTTCAAAATTCTACAAAACATTCTACAAAATTTATGACTTCATTCATATTTTTTTCTTTATTAAATTTGATCTTCTTATTTAGAATTTTTATTTTCAATGAATTTAAAATATTCTACAAAATTTGCTCGACTTTAATAAATCAAGTATAAGCTTTAAATGAGCTATTGAAAGAGAATATCTATACTTACAATTCACATTCAGCACAATTCTTTTACTAACGGATGGCTGTACTCCATTGGATGCTATACACAGATATGCTCCCATCTGCAGCCGTCCAACTTTTGTGATATTCAGATCAGTGCTTTTTATTGATGTGACTAAAAACGAGGAAGGGATATCCATTTAATATATAAAAATAAACAGATGGAACAAAGAAAATAATCAAATTGTACTGAACTGTTTAGAAATCCAGTTTTAAAATAAATAGTAATGATACTGATACGTAAGTAAATTAGGTTTTAAATAAAATTGATACAGTGCAATTCATTTAAATCTAATACAGAAATTTTCATTCGATTCATTATGTGCAGCTATGAATTGCTTATACCACATGGGACTTTAAACTTTCCTTCCTGCTTTATCTGTAAATATTTCTAAACAATTACCGTCATTATTTCACATGTAAAATTTTATATTCTTGTTGCCATAAATGAAAAGAGATTCATTATTTTGAATTAAAATGTTTTACTTTCAAAACTAATTTTGAAAAGAGTTTTTTCAGTAGTTGACCTTAAAGTGTGTGTAAGCAATCATAACATGCAATAAAAGTCTACATAATCATTCAAAAGAATTAAGATATTAACATGTATTAGGTTTCTGAAAAGCAATTAAAATGAATAGCCCGTGATTTAAATCTTTATAGGTAATTCATTTTATGTTCATCTAATATACAAATGAAATTATTCGAAATTGTTTATTTCTATAATTTTGAAATTAAAAGCCTCTATAGGTGAAAATAATTAATTTATTTTTATACTTAAAAAAGGTTTGTTAAACATTAACTCTCAAAAATAGTGAAACTTGCTATTTCTGTTTTGCATAGTCAGAGGGTAATTCTTATTTATCTAATTCATTTAAAATGTAACAAGAAAAAAAATATTTTGTATCATATTTTCGATAGCATGTCAAAAAATATAATTCGTATGTAGTGAAATTTCAGTTTTTAAAAAAGAAAAAGATTCTTAAAAAATAATTAGCTCTTGTTGGAAAAAAAAAATTGGAAGAAATATGAAACTTTCTTTTATTTCCATATCATGATAGAAATTATTGAAAAATCCAGCATTAATTTCTTCATTGTGTTTATGCCATTTTAAAATATTGATTTCTATGAAAACATTTCCTTCTATAATATTAAATTTATTCTTTGACAATTGACAATACCCTGCCTAAAATATTGAAAATGTATGGTTTAATGAATAATTATTTTTTCCATGTCTATGAGAAACTATTTAAAGTGTTATTATTTTTTTTATTTAATAACACTTTATAATTTATATACATATATTGCTTAAAAATTGTGGAACCAGCATTATATCATTGAATTTTGGTTTGAATTGGTATATTTTTTGTCGTATTTGTAAACGAAGCTTATACGGCAATCATTCAAAATTCGATTAATGTTATAATCTACTATTTTTAATGATTAAAAACTCAATAAACGTTTTAGAAATAGAGGAAATTCTAATTTTCACTAGAAACGAAAAAAATAAACTTTGAAACTGATTGTTTGTTGATGAAAATTTCAGAAATTACAGATTAATAAGATTAATTACATTTCAGATATTAGAAAAAAAAATTCTTCTGAATAATTAGTTATTTTTTACATATATCAAAAAATACATTTTTTAATTAAGAAAATTGTAAGAATAATTTTAAGAAATAATGAATATATCTCACATATAGATTGTCACGTATTTCATCGTTAAAATTATTCATTACTCAACCAAGCCTGTACTAATCCATAGGCATTTATTTTCTTGCTTCATTACAATCTGCCTTCAATAACTTTGAAAAAAGTAAATAATAATAATTATAATAATAATAAATAAATAAATAAATAAAAACGTGACTGTGAAATTCATTAAAATTTTTAAGATTAATGGATCTCTTTTTAAATCATCCTTAATTTCACTTATTTAATTATGTTGGAATTCTAAAAATAAAGTAGGAAAGTGGAAATAAATGCAATCATTTAAACTATGAGTTCTTAAATATATTGTTATTGGCATATGCATGAAACTATAAATGTTTCTTGAAAAATCATTTAATAAAGTTAATTCTTTTTATTTTATAATCAAAGTAAAAAAAACAACAACAGTTGACTTGCATTTTATTCTAAATGCTTGGGGCTATTAAATATATGTGGTACCGAAGTAAATACAAAATTTGAAGGAATATTACATAAATAATACAAAAATATATTAGACATCAAAGTTTTCAATTGTCACTGTCCAGGGATCATTACTAAAGCCGACTTGGGAAATTGCATAAGAGACTGTTGACTCTAGGTTCTTTGATTGTAGCTGGTCTTAAATAAAAATTGATATTTCATTAAAAAAAAGAAGCCATTAGAAGATATTTAATGAGTTTGAAAATAGTGATTTCTTCTTATCATCTTTTCATCATAACCCCATGAAAATACATCCTCACGCCTTCAATATATGCTTTCACCTCTCAAGATATACCCTCACGCTTTAAGATGTATCTTTAAGCCTCAACATAAACCTTCAGACTTCAAGATATACCCTTATTCTTCAAAATGTACCCTGAGCCTCAAGATGTAGTTTAATGTCTCAAGAAGTACATTCGTGACTCAAACTGTGTTCCCACGTCTCAAGATGCACCTTCATGCCTCAGATTGTACCCCCATGCCTCGAAATGTACTTTCACGCTTTAAGATGTACCTTTACGCCTCAAGGTCAGCCTTCACGCCACAATATGTATACTCTCATGCAACAAGATGTACCTTCAAGCCTCAAGCTGCATCTTTTAATCTAAAACTGTACCTTCATGACTCAATATTTATCCTCGTATTTCAGGAGGTATTTCAAAATGTGCCCTCATGCTTCAAAATGTACCCCTCACGCTTCTAAGCATATTCTGACGTTTCTGTATTATTAGAGGTTGCACTCTTCCACTGGATATAAAACTCTACGGTTTTCAATGCATACTTGCTATACGGCCTAATGTATTCTATTTAAGTTCATATCGATATCTGCAATAACAATATTTCCTGATACGTTCGAATTTCTCGAAATAATCACACAATATCTTATATAGCTTGCAGATGCTTTGATTATTTTTTTCATTGTCAATGATGATTAGCTTTTTTTAAGTACTACGACTGAACTTAAACTTTCGATAGATGAAAAATTCTTTATTTTTATTCATTAATTTGAGGTTTGAAACTTTGAGATATTTATTCAAATACATGATTTTGAGCCACTTTGTATACAAACAGAGTCGATAATACACTTGCTTCACTAGATGTAAGATACGTGGATTAACTTCTGACATTTGAAACGGTATAATGAATTTGAATATTTTTAAATCTCAAAGTTGAAATTAAATCAATCTAATTTAATTATCAATAATACGATATTTAAATTTTGTTTTTAAATAATGTGTGCTAATTTATATAAATACTTCTAATAGCGATGAAAAAATTAATTTTGATAACTGTTTAGCTAACCAAAGCATTAATTATTTACTTAAAATTCCTTTAGTAAAGATGTTTTCATACAAAAATACAATTTGAAAATAGTTTAATTATAAACATTAGTTTTTCAATTATAATTTAGTAATTTCAAAATATTAGTGGTGATGTGAATATTAAAGATGCTGAGAATTAAATTTAATCTTTCATATATGTGTTTGAAGCAAACAAAGAATTCCCTAAAGTATGAAAGCAAATCATTTAAAAAAATAAAACTGATTCAAATGGCATTAAACTGAATTTTTGAAAACATAATGTATGTATTTATTAACAAAATCAATTTTATGATCGTAATTCCGTTCAATGTAACATTTGCATGATCAAATATTATATCTCCACTTTCGAGAAAAGGGGCAGGAGGGGACTGTGCAAAAGATATTGTATGATTGTACTAATACAACATTAATAATAGCTGTAGGTCAAATAAAAAAATATATACACATAATTTTCACACTTTTCAAAGATTTAAATAAAAAGAAAATTTATAATTATAAATTAAATGCATTTATTGCTTGGCTAAAAAAAATTTTAATGTATAGAAAACTAAAATTCCAAAATATACCGCTTCTGTCCGAAAAAAAGAACAACTTTCTCATTGACTTTTACTTAAGCGTTTCATTTATTCAGAACAAACTAAACCACTTTAGCCTGCTAAAAAGTTTCCAAGCATTATCCACATAATTACTTAGATCTATCTACCTTTTTTCCGCCCAATCGTTATCTCCTGACCGTCTTCTCTTCGCCAAGTGGTTTCCGGATCTGGCGAACCCTTGGCGACACAGCGGAGGCTCACGTCACTACCTTCCCTGACTTCTGTGTCAGAGCTGGTCTCTTCTTCTTCGATGTGAGGAGGAACTGAAAGGAAACAAAAAATAAAGAGACTGAAAAGGAAGGAAAGAAAGGTTAGGAAAAGGAAGGAAGGTATTAGGCGACGGCAACAAAAAAATCAACATGGCCTGTCAGACACTGATGGTATTTATTTCCTTGGTTCTTCAAGAGGCTGGACAAGGATTGGTTTCCGAGGTCGTGGGATTAGACTTATTTTTGGTTCTGCTTGAGACGTCATAGTGTGACCAATACGGATCAAATAAAATGGTAATGCATTACTTTCTCGCCTTTTGTTTGCCCGTTTCTTTCACTGCCAGCATTGCTTTAGAGGCGGAATATTCCTCAGGCAACGTTTATTTTGACTATGAGAATAAAGGAATTGAGCAGTATCGATTGTTAGAAAAAAAATTGCTGTTTTTCATCTGGGTGTTTTCTTTTTCGGACTGGAAAGGGCAAATGAGCATAATGCAATAATTTAGCTTTCAATGGTATTTGACATCTTTATTACGATTGCCCATGCTATATCCTCTCGCTGTTGTTCCATTATTCAATGACTTGGGAATGAAGCTTGTTTCTTATATTTAATCCCTAATGCTTTTAGCTTCTTGATAAAATTATAAATTTTTCTTTATTACAATCCATGTGTTTTATAACTACTGGAGATGATATGTTCTTTAATTATTTTTCGTCTCAAATATGAAGATAAAATGAAAAAAAGGCGATTACTTTTTCAGAATTTCTAATGAAAGATCATGAAAATCAGAATACATATTGAAAATATTGCATTTAGAAGATATATTACATATAATAATGTTTTAGCGGAAGACTTAAAAGAATTTTGATTGCAAAGATCGGGGATTTCTTATAACTGCTAATATTCATTCTTTATCTGTAGTAATTCAAGTAATAGCAAGATATTATAAAAAATAAAATATTTCGTACAAACTATTCGTTTATCTGTCTTATTTTATGATGCTGACCATGTATTGATTCAAACTGAAGGCTGCGTTTTCTTAGAGAATAAATGCATTATTATGTTATCGCATATTATGGTTAGGGAAATGATCGGTTAGCTGATATTTAAGTGGAGTAGGCAAATATATTATTAGACTTTTTAATTTCTCTAATCACTAGTATAGTCTAAATAGTATATGCGATTAAGATAATGGTATGGTTTCTTAAGAAGCGGTTTACACAGATATAACTTAATTTTCGAATTTGATGAACACTAAATTGATCATTTTTATTTTTATATGTTTCGCCCCGCAATCCAAACATTAGATCTTGCTAAACAAATAAATATCAAAGCAATATATTTATAAACATTTAACTGTTTCTTTTAGTGAACTGAAATGAATAAGTGCGTGTAATGCAATGTATTAGGAAAAAATTACTGTATATGCATTTCTAATTAATTTTACAATAAAATTCTTGAAAATTATTTTTTTAAATATGCTTTTCTATAAAGAATTAAATAAAATTTATTTGTGATTCAAACAAGGAATTTACTATCGTGTCGTTTATATTTGGTTAATTATTTATATCACCACGTTTCAATGTTGAATTAAAAATCAAAGTTTATTTTGAAATTTGAAAAATGTTGAAAATTTATACGAGAAATATTTTATTAAGAATATGAACATGAATACAATAACATGAGTTTTAAGAGTGATTATTTCTTTTATATATGTCCAATGTGATATGAATCATCAATATAATTTTTTTTTATTTGCCTTTCAACGATTCTATTTTGAGATTGGGAAAATTGCATTTGTAGGACGACTCATAAAGTCGGTACAACAACAACAACAAAATACATTAATATAAAAATAGGGTATTCAAAAATAACCTTCTATATATTTTGTGAAATAACTTTTTTTTAGCATTTGATGCAGAAACAAAATTTGAAATGCCATGTAAAAATGAGATCCACAAAAATTCAGTGTAAAGTTTCACCCTGAAAATATTTGCTTTAGACTTGAGTATTGTATACGTCATGTATTTTCCTTTGAATGAAACTCTGGTCTATTTTCAGTTCATTTCATCAGGAGGAAATATGATTTTCTTTCTTACATCTACAACATGGCATGACATTATGATAAAAATTATTAAAAGAATCTGCAGAATATATAATTTCGTTCCTATCAGGTTTCATTAAAGATTACAGCGGTTTTTTTAGCACGCACATTTTTCAGAATTTAAAGTGTGTAAAAAATTTGGAAACTACTTTTCAAAGAAACTATGTTGATACAAAATGAAACATTTGGTAAAACATAAAGTTATATTGAAAACCCAATAAATCTGGTAAACAGGTTACAGGTTAACAGGTTAAAAATCAAACTCAGGAAAAGTTTTATTTTGTATAATTAATGATCCAATCTTTTTTTTTTAATCTTTCTAACATTGGAGAAGGCTACAACTTGCTTTTTTCCAAAATTTCCGTTAACTGTAGCGTGTGATGTCAAAATGATAGAATCTTAAAACATCTCACAGAATTAAACACAGGCATGTGTCCACATCATATTGTAACGCATACTTTCATATTATTTGTCTATCATTTATTAAATAATTAATTTCAGCAAATATTCTCATTATGAGAGAAGAATATTTTTATTGAATTAAACGTGATTCTTTTAATGTCACCTGACTAATGCAAGGTAACATTGCATTAACCAGGTGACATTGTGCCTCGTTGTTTGAAAAATATTCAAAACATGTGGAGGACTATATTCCATTGCCTGAAGATCAAATCTGACATAAATACACATATATCGTCAAAAGCTGTTTACAAGCATCTTAAACATATGTAAAGCTTCTTTCAGAAATGAATGACCGTAATATATGACTCACACGTGTCAACCTAAGGTAAAAGTTGAGGGGTCAAAGGTCTCTCGTAGGCAGACTATCCTTATTAATAATATTCGAAAAGTACAGTTATCCTTTTTCCTTATTATGAAATAAATTAAACATTTCAGTTCCATTTGATTCAACCGCTTTAAAATTTATTTCTAGAAAACGGACACTTTGTCAAATTTTGTAGATAATTCATTTATCTCTGTGATCAAATATTCACAAAATGTCTATATAACAGCTAATTGTAAAAATGAAAGCAAATACATTATTGTAATGGACGTTATTGACTTCCATTTGATAATAATAATATTTTCCCTGGTAATTAAGCCAACGCAACCAATCATTTTCATTTCATTAGTATCAACATCATTATACTTCAACTGCTTGGTTATTTTTCTACTGGCTTCTCGTACATCCTGATTGACATACATCTCACCATTTTCAGATACAATGCTAAAGTTCTCCAAGCTGTTTATTCGTCGGTACTACGTAATCCTTATTTTGTCCTGACTGATTGCATTATCTTTCTTGCAAAATACGTACATTCTCTTAATTACTCTGAGCCAATTCTTATCATGTTCTACAGCCTATGGAATAATAAATTATGTATAATTGTGTAAAGTAAAACCTCAACTTTTCATAGAAGCTTGGAAATTTTAGTTCTAATGTACGGATTCAAAATGTAGAAATGCTCTTTATATGAGGCATATTATACAGGGTAAAAAAAAATTAGGCCATATTAGAAAACGCGCACACATACACACACACACACACACACACACACACACACACACACACACACACACACACATGTATATATATATATATAGATATATATATAATCTCTACAAATCTATCGTAAAATGAATTCTCATTACTTTTTGTCGCGTTATTTAAGTTTTTGATTTTAGTCCTTTTTATTAGTATGCAAAAGCGTGAATTTTAAGTCCGGTAATTTATTTTTCAATCAATCAATTTTTTTTATCCATGTAGTGATTACATCATTGGTGGTTACGTTAAAACTTCGTCGTCCCATATAACAATGCAATCCTTATACAAGTTTTAATGTCAACTGGTAAACGAATTTCGTATGATATTGTAATTTTCTTCAGATTTATCATAAAAATATCGGTAATTTCATTGATTGATCACAATGCGATTTGAAGCCTGATATATCATGATTGCATGAGCGATATATTAGGTCCAAATAATTATAATTAATGTTGCATGGTCTATAAACTAAATATTAAAAATCATAAACACGTAATTAAATGCTTACTTACTTCAATGAAACCTGTTCAATAATTAAACGAATTTAAGTGATACCCTTAGTTACTTATATGTTTGAAGAGGGCAAGTAAAATTTCTAACCAGTGTACAAAAATTTGTTTACTTTTTGAAATGGTGTAATCCTTATAGTTTATAGATGGAGAAATAATAGACAATCAGAGTGTGTGCGCTTTTATAATGCTTGTAAGATATGGATATCTTGATGTCAGGCAATCTGATATAAAATAAATTTTATGAATGCTATGCTAAAACCAATTCCCTAATTAATTGCAAGTACATAATTCCAACATGGACTATCATGTTCCAGGCCATTTTAATTATTGTTGTGGAGCATTTTTTTCTTTATTATTGGATAATATTTTAAAACATTAAATTATCCGTTAATGTTACATTTCATAAATTATTTAAAACTTTAATGCCGATAGAATCACAAATTTGTTTTAAGAAATTTGTTTGAAGTAAAACACAAAATAAAACTTATAAATTGGAAGTATGTGTGCATACCCCTCTCTTGGATTATAGCTGTATACAACAACGCTCTCGTAGTTAGCCAATAACACTCTTTTAGTATATTTTTTCCCAAAACTTTAAGCCGTAAACATTTTTCAAAAAATCTTCAGAGTTATTGTTTTGTTGTTAAATTTATTTATAATTTTCTATCCTGTCGAGGTCATGGGAAAACAATGTAAAAATAAATATCTCTATTTTTTAAAAGTTTACACATTTTAAATCTTCGAAAGCAAAGTCACTGTATTTCTTTCTTAACATTTTTCATAAAACAAACATTTTTCGCAAAATTTCAACAGTTTCTAATTAACAATGATTAATATGATTGAAATGTGATAGAAAACAATTTCAGAAAATTGAATTTCTGAATTTTAAAAGTTTGCCGATAAATTTGGTAAATTGCAAATTAAATTTCTAGTTTCCACTATGTTTATAAAGTTTATTCTTTCTTTAAGTAATACATAGTAACTGATGTGCTTTGAATAAGTAATTTTAATTGCAAAATATATATTAATTTCTATTAGAAACTGTGGCTTGCTTGCTAAATTTCGGCACTTCATTTTGTATTAGCTCTGATAATAATCGCTGCAAACAGAACTTTTCTTTCTCTCAGAGTATAAAAGGTAATAACAATAAGAAGAGTTCATGTTCAGAGAAACCTGTTTCAAATCTGTATACAAATTTAATACAAATTGAAAAAAAAAATTAAGCTTTGTCGGTAATCTAAAATTTAACTTTTCGGTTTGAAATGTTTCTTGAAAAATTGTAAATTTAATTAGACAGCTCTGTATGATTATAGCTATTCCAATGTTGGAATTAGTTTGAAACATTTAATAATTAGTTTATGTAGTTTCCAGCGTTATGTGCAACTTTTTCCCAGAGATGCGGAATGGGTAGAATACAGGACGCAATCCCTCTTAGAACGTTTTCGAGTTTTCTTGATTTGTTTTACTTCTTAAAAACCCCTTGTGATTATTGTTTGATTCCAAAGAAGAAACCATTTTGTCGCATTTACTATGGAGTAGTTACTTTAATTTTCAGAATGACAGGCTATTAAATCATTATCGACATTGGAACAGGCACAGTATCAGGTATATTATGATTTCCAATTCGGTAGAAACAAAAGGTTCGTTGAGCTATGATTTTATTGAAGAATTGTACATTTTTAAACTCTAGATATTCTAGACTCTTAATTTAGACAACTCTAATTATATGGTGCACAAATTAAATTTTTAAGCTTTTTAGTAGATTTTTTTTCATAATTCGGTGTCTAAAATTCAATACGAATTGGTATCTCTTTCTCGCTCTGTGTGTGTGTGTGTATGTGTGTGTTACAAGTAAATATTTTCATCTTTGAAATTGATGACTTTCCTGTTACTAATTAAGGAAAAATTAATCTTAGCAATTCATATAGCTTGAAATTTACTCTTAGTAATAAAGGTGCTTATATTTTCTTATTAAAAAGAGAAACACATAAATATATGGCGAGAAAGATAGAATCACATACTGATAGTAAAAGAATCACAATGTAATTCCTTGGAGCTTGTGAGTGAGGCAAGCAGAGAGAGTGATGCCTTCTAGTTATATTTATTTCATAAATTCACAAATACGAAATATGCTGTGTAGGCAGAATTATTAGAATTATTTTGATTAAAATAAATATAGATTGAAGTAAGAATAAATATTTTTAAAAAGAAAAAGAAATTACGTAAATATATATCTGAATATTAACAATGTGAATACGATTTTTTGAAATGTTACAATTATTTCACAAAGAAAGAAAAATTAAACAAAAAAGGGACTCAAATAAAATTAGTTTAAAATTCCTGAAAGTATGCTTGATTATATTAGGATAAATTTTATAATATTATGAAAAAAAAACATGTTTAAAAGCTATCATGTGCAATCTGAATTTTTAAAAACTTCGCAACTTTTTCCAAATAAAATCAATTCAAATAGACGGAACAAGAAAAACTGAATTTGTAGTTAAAATTCGAATGCCCATTCCTGAAGATATTTTCCCAAAGAAGATTAATTAAATATAGTTGATGTATTTAAATACAAAAATATGTAAAAATTCGTTTTATAATCCAAAACTATTTAGTAAATAAATATAATTTATATATAAATAAAAACAGAATATATTTTGCTATATTATTTTTTCCAATTCTGTACCACTTTCATCAAGAATGCTTGAACGTTTTAAGCATATTATTTATAATGAAGCTAAGAAGGATTTCTTCTTAACAAATATATAAATCCCATTATGCGTTGAAAATTGTCTAAAAAATTCTAACAAAGAATACTTGTTCTATTACCAGATTCTTTTTACAAGAAAAAGCCCTTAACAAGAAAAAATCAACTTCAGTTTTAAAACATATTTTAAAGCCTGCCACATTTAACCATAAATACGCTTACAAAATCTGAACCTTTCGTTTATCCACTGAAAATTGCTTAAATCATCTGTTTAAGGAAATGCCTTATCTATATTGTTGTTTCAACAAGATTTATGAATTAAACCTTTTTCATTTAGTTACCATATTTATATTCTGTGCAAAAAAATATAAAAAAAAGAACATATAAATCCAACTTTGTGTGGGATAAATTTTGTTAAATGATTCGCAAACAAACATATATATTTAAATTCTCTCCATCTTTTAGCTGCTTTCGATCACTTCATGCTTATTCATGATGACGTGAGAACTCCATTTCCTAATGTTTGTTCAGCGACAAGAGAAGTTAAATGGATCTTGGCTCCGTACATGACGCCGAATCTTTTAAGCAAAGAAAAAAAAAGTAGCAACCTAGATGAGATGTTTTCATTTTATTTGCTTAAAAGGATTTTTTTTTTCCTTCTTCCTAGGGGCGTGAATATAATTTAACTGCATTTACGAATATCACATGCTCAATTAGAGGAGTGAAACAATATTGGTTGTGAAGGATTACGAAACAACTTAAATCCTTGACTTTCCTTCAGTCAATTAGTCTTTACAGTAATTAACAACATCTTTTGAGACAGTCAATTTTTTTATGCGATGATATAAATCGTATTTAAACTTTTGTGAAGGCAGTGATGCAGATTCTTCCGGGAGGGTTTGAGATGATGAAAAAAATAAAGATGCATGTAAATTATTTCTTAGTTAATTAAGTTTGCGAGAAAGTTTGCTCTGATAAAATGAGCTTTGACTAGCAAAAATAATGATTAATTAGTGGGATGATTGCTGGAAAAAAAACTTAATAAAGAGAACGTAAAAATTATCCGAAGATTATGTTTTCGAATAAACATTCATAGGTCATAACAGGTGCACTAATTACATTCTGTTTGAACCCGTAGCAGATTAAGTTTTTTCAACTTTCCTCTTTTTTTATCAACCCACAGTCCTCGAACAGTCATTAAAAACAGGCACAAAAACATTTAAAACTAAAATTGCATAAGTTGCTTCAAAATTAATTAAAGGAAACAAAGTGTGATTATAAATTAATCCTAGAAGAATTTTCTTTCCTGTTGCTAAAAACAAATAAAAAAACAATTTTATAAATATTTCTTGAAGAAAGCAAATAGATATAAAAAATGTATTTGCGTTTATTTGTTTAAGGTAGGAAGATAAACCCTTAAAATTGCCTAAAATGTTAAATCTATCTGAGTTTTTTTTTATTTTACACCTAAAGAAATAGAGCGTATTTGAAGGAGTATTACTTGAACAAGAAATTTTTTTTTCTAAATTGCTCCAAGACAAAATGCTAGTTTTCTTTCACTGTTAATAAAAAAACTAAAAGTAACCATAATTTAAAATGCATTCTTTTTTTTTTTTTTTTACTTATGAAAATATTTAACTCATGTGAATTGATTATATTTCAATATCTTATAATCTAATAATGAACAAGAGAAGTGATGATTATTTTCAATTATATTAAGTTTATTTTCATGCTCTTTTTCAGGCTCATGATTCATAAAATAATTTTTAAAAATAAAATTTTCTATTTTTACTAAATTGAATTCCTATTTTTACTAAAAGATGATGAAAATCATTTTAGCCCTATTTAAAATATCTACCCTATCATAAAAGAAAAGAGTTACATTTCGGTAGGTGACCAAAAAGGAATGTGCAAATATTCAACGAATAACATATGTTTTTAAATTTTTGAATGTGTATTAACCCTTATCTAGGGAAGTGAAATTTTAGGACTTAACTGGGGAGATGCGGTCTACTAGACCGCATTTCATTTACACTCAAATTAAATTTTCTAATGAATGTATTAGTATGAAAAATTGCCAATATATTTTGCAGATATTTTTCTTGATAAATAGATATATTTTAGAAAATTTTCAAAATATATTATCAATGAAAAAAGTAAATGCGTTGGAACATAAATTTTTTTCTCAAATTACTTGTTACAATAAATAATATTCTTGAAAAGCATATTACTTTTTACTTTTTAAATCATATTTATTTTTACAGTATATGAAGGTACATAGAAGACAATATAATGTAAAATTCAACAATTATATGAAAAAAAATAACAATAGGTAAAATTGGCCCTTTTTTCATTGGCTTGTGTGACATTCATAGCACGTTTTTCTAGGGAATTTTAAACATATAAGTTAAGAACTAGTATAAAAATCAATCTATAAATTCTGTATATATGTCTCTTGGTATATTAATATATTTTATAAATTTTTTAAAATACATTATCGCTAGAAAAATTAATTATGTTTGAACATACATATCAAAATCAGTTGAAGGCGAACGTTCATCGAAAAACTCTTCTGTACAATTATCCTTATCATTAAAATCACTTTCTGCTTCATTTAAAAGTGTCTGGAACACTGCTTCATAATAGGATCAGTAAACTGGATGATATTTCGGGGCCCACGTTTTAGCGCCATCTGCTAAGCCTTGTTTATCACTGGGACACTAACGGGGAGATGCGGTCTTAGAGACCTCTCTCGAAGAAATAACTGATTTTTTTAAAAACGCATCTGTTGAAATCGGTTGAAAAAGTGAACGTGTATTGAAGGTCAAAAAACAGGAAGCTTCAGAGTCAATCCATTCAATTGAGCTGAAAATAGAATAAGGGGAACAGAAAATCCATCGCTAGCGGTCTCACAGACCGCACGTCCCCAGTTAAGGGTTAACATGAAAAGGCGATGGATAAATGCTAATACACTGGTGACTACAAATTAAGAGAAAAATAATAATTTTATATTTACATAAAAATACGAGGGATAAATGTTAATACACTGGTGGCTTCAAATTAAAGGACAAAATAATAATTCTTGAAAATATGAATTGTTAACATGCAAAATCACCTGGCATAATTGCTTATTATCAGAAATAAATTTTATCAATAGGTTGACAGATGTGAAAATATTTTAAACCATATGATAAGTTGTAAATTACAGAACAAGAGAATAGGTAAAGCAAGTCAGTAATATTAGGTTGTGAATATTTTATGTGCCTTCTCCAGATATAGCATATAATACGAATCGCGAACATGACGAATAAATGACGTAAGGGGTAACATGACGAATTAATTTTAAAAGTTAAAATATCGTAAATAGATTAGCAAAAGTCTGTTCAATCAGAGATGTAGCTTATGAATTTGGAATTGCAACAGTATTATCAGAAAGTAGCGGAAAATATTTTATAAAATTGCAACAATTACTAGACGAATAGCAGTCCCAATTGTTTCAAATCAGTATTGTTATATAAGAGAAACAGCCGAAGGAAAATGCCAGATAACTTCGGTTAAATTGGAACAAATAATGGATCCAAACACAATCACCAGAATATCATATCTGATGGTGAGGAAGGGATTAATTATATTGGATTGAATCTCCTGAAAACAAATAGATGTATTGTGATGCATTTTCAATAAAAAGATGATTTATATGTCTTGAATATGACATCTGGATTGATCAAGAATGGGAAAATATGCTACTACAAATGGACGTAGATTGTATTTATTGTTTGAATAAAAAGGCTAATACATTTGAAGTGAATTTGGAACTACCAATTCTTCCAACAAAAGCTTGAAAGTTGCTTATTGCTGAGATGATACTGTTATGATCAGAGCAGGCATATGCTACAGATGCTTCATGCCATGGAAAGTGGAGCAATATATGCCTTAATTCATTGTTAGGACCTATACGCAATAGCCTCAGATGAACAATTTTATTGTATTGTTGAAATATATTTTTTTATGATAATTTCCCGCTCAAATTCTGGGGTATATTGACTCTCTTCTTAAAGTCTAAGAACATATCGAATGGAAGGTCTTGCATAGTCTATTTACCTAAATCTTCATAGTAGATATGGAAGGTTTGTAATTGGAAAACACATAGCAAAGCGGAACACTCCCTTAATATCTTGGAAAAAAATGACGTTGTTGTGCTCTTAAACGCCATAGACAGAATTTATCTGAATTTCTCCGGAATAATATGATTATAATTGTACACAGATGCCATTATTAGTGTATTACAATAAGGGAAAGCCTTTGCAATTTTTCATGAAAGAAATTGCAATCAAATTCTGATGATCATTTTTTATATCTCGAAACGCCATAAGAGGGTTTTCTTTTTTGTTCCTTATATATCTCGTATTATTATAGGTTTGTTCTCTGTAGCTTATATTTAAACCTTTAACAATGTAAAAATATTACAGCTTATTTATTATTATAAATTATTGTTCAATTTTAATTTAATTCACTCAGGTATACGTTTTCGACATAATATTATAAGAACTTAAGTAAGTAGGGTGAAGAAATTTTCTTGGATACTAGTTCCAGCTTAAATGTTTTAATATCTGTTAGCTTCTTTTCAGCAGAAGCAAATTTTCTTCTTTTTCCTGTATGGGCAAACAACGGCCTTTTTTTTTTTCAAACTTAATCATTTTTTGGAATATGTTAGTAATGATTGGATTTATTCGAAGTTCTTTCAAAACTCAGAAATTAATAGAGCAGCTAGAATAGAATAAGCGTTTGGATAGGAATGATGAAGCTAAAAAAAAGAATGATTTCATAAATTTAAAACCATTGCAGAAGGCCAAAAATTGAAAAAAAAATACTTGTTCTAGGCGAAACTCCACAATTGAAGATAATATATCTTTTGAGGTAACTCGTGTTTTTTTATGTTCTGTCGTTTTTCTTATATTTAATTTAATTATTCAAAAAATTACACACATTTTTGATGACTGATAACGTTTGTAAATAATCCTGCTGTGGTATATAATTTCATGGTACAATAAAGTTATCAGTAGTAAATAAATTCATAACTCGGCCTGTCTTAGCTATAATACTATTTTATACTACTACAAAAACTACAAAATAATACTATTTTATTTTGAGTATTTTGTATATGTGCATGTGTTCCTTCTAGGCATATTTTGGCTGTTTGACCGTAAATAGTATGGTTTTGCTTTGATATCTTATGAAATATCATCTTATCAGTGGATAAAGTATTATTCGGTTCTTGAGGAAATGAATGAATGTACTTTATATCGTCTGCTGTATAGGACATTGCAAATTAAAACAAACATTTACTAATAAAAGCTAAATCAAAATAGTATTCAAGAAAAGTCTGCAAAGAATTTTTGAATAGGCTTATTGTACTCCATTTTTTATTTTATTTTTCATCTTCATCGATATTAGTTTTAAAACATCTAGAGATGCTTACAGATCTTTTATATAGAATACATTGCATGAATTAGAGAATCAACACTTCTAATATGGAGAAAGTAATTTCAATATAATGGTCACTACTTGGCATCTTAACATAATATATACAATAATTGCGAATTGCATATTCATTGGAATGTTTCATACCTATTGCATTAAGCGGTTTTCAATTTCTTATCTATGGTTCTAGAATAGGATTCATGCATCTATTTATTATATTTTTAATCTTAGAAACTAAAATTAAGTCATTTCTATAATTTAAAATCTGATACAATAAAAGATTCAAAATCTATAAATCTCTCAAATTTGTATGGATCCAAATTAAATTAAGATAATTCATTTTCAAATTAGAGAGTGCCGTCTGTTTTATAAAGTATAGAAAAACAATACACTTCAAGGATTAAGATCGAGAAACAATTTCTTGAGATCTCAATAAACCAAATCTTTAAGATTTTTTTATAGTTCCAAAATTTGCATATAGAACAAGCTTTTCCCATAACGTTTGAACACATAAACTGTCATCAACTTTGAGAATGCTATTTTATGACTCCAGATGTGCGGAACGGAGATAATAATACTGAATATGCCACCAGATTTGAAATCTGTTCAACGTATGGTAGCCTTTTCGACATCTGATACAATAAAAGATTCAAAATCTATAAATCTCTCAAATTTGTATGGATCCAAATTAAATTAAGATAATTCATTTTCAAATTAGAGAGTGCCGTCTGTTTTATAAAGTATAGAAAAACAATACACTTCAAGGATTAAGATCGAGAAACAATTTCTTGAGATCTCAATAAACCAAATCTTTAAGATTTTTTTATAGTTCCAAAATTTGCATATAGAACAAGCTTTTCCCATAACGTTTGAACACATAAACTGTCATCAACTTTGAGAATGCTATTTTATGACTCCAGATGTGCGGAACGGAGATAATAATACTGAATATGCCACCAGATTTGAAATCTGTTCAACGTATGGTAGCCTTTTCGACATAAGCAGCTTAATTTGTGATTCTTTAGTCATATTTCATTATATCAATATTATACTTGTAATATGTAATAAAAATTAATTCAATGAAAAAACTATATTTGTTGCTCAAGTCTCACATATCAAGACAAATCATTTGTTCCAGTCTCTCAAGAATATGAAAAAATAATTATGAAATATTTGCACATTTTGTACATATTTTGAATGAATATATTTCCATCTCCTCAGATAACTAAATAAAGAGAAGAAAAATCAACAGATGAATGGCCAATCACAACAATTTTCATTTGAATAATTATGAAAGAAACTGCACGATTATATTGAATGAAAATTACTTAGAACATACTCGATATGAAAATGCATAAAGAAGTTGCTTTACTAGGGATATGGATTCTTACGATTCAACTATATTCAGAATTATTATTTTCAGAGTTAAAAATAAGACGGAAAAACCGTCTGTTACGTTTGCTTGAGAATAAAATTTTAAAAAATCTCTGACTGAACTTATGACTTAAATAGAATGTAAACAACGCGAAAGAAATTATTTTTAAATTTTTGAAAGTTATTTCAAATTTGCTCTGATGTTACTTTTTTTTGCACTATTAATTTTGCTTATAATGTGTAAAATTATAAGGAGATTCCAATAATAATAATAAAATCAAAATAAGATTCTTTGGTTCGAAAAGAGACATCAAAGCATAACGAATAAAAATTAAATAAATAGCATATATTGAAAGCTAATAATATAAAGATCGTTTTTAATTATAAGAGCCTTTTTTTAATGAATCTATTTCATGTACTTCACATAAAATACTGTAAATTTTAAAAAAATTCAAAAAAATGTTAATGCATTAAATTGGCAAAACTCATTTTTATCAAAAATTCGAAGTTCAAAAGTAAGATTGCGAAAGCATGGGTCGCAGAAAAAAACGTTTTATATAAATTGAAATAATATTTACACTTGTAACTGCATTTTTATTTTAATATAATGAATACTTCGGATTTTTTTTTGTTTCTTGTGGTTTTAATTTCTTTTGATATTTCATATTAATCTTCACGCTTTTATAATTTTTTTCTTCGGTCTCTAGATTTTTATTTTAAAAAATTATATTCCCTTATATTGCATTCATAAAAGTGGTTTTCAAAGTTTATTTGTATTTCTCACTTTTTTTCTGAGTTTAAACTTTATTTCGCTCTGTATTCATTGATATATTTTAAAACAGTGTTATAAACAGAGGTATATTCATTATTTTCTAAAAAATACTTTACTCTTGGTATCTACAGACAAACACTAACAGCATTCTCATACCTTTAATTGCTGCTTTATAAGTTTCTTTTTTATGGTCCGTACAAGTATGATAAAGGCTCGAACAGTTTGATGTTTCATATACAATGACCCTTCATGAGGTTAGAAATTTTATTCTTTGTTCTAATGGCCTCGGAGCACAAAAGAAGATCTCTCTTTGATTTAACCAAAATTTGTTTCCCATCGACCTCTTAGATATCATATAAATATATATATTACTATAATTTTCTTCTGCACAAAATAAATTATGTCATCAAAATGGTGGAGACATTTGTACTTGCTTGACGTTAAAAATTGTTTAATTAATTTTATTTAACTGTCAGTGACCCATTCACTTGGTCTTTCCTTGAACACCATTTACACTTTGAAAATTATCTGACATAAAAAAAGTAATATGACCCAATAAAATCCCCATATATTCACGATATACTTGTATTTTCAGCAATACTATATATATTTTAATCATTTAAAAGTAACTCTTCTTATCCTTCTTAATAGAGAAGACGAGAATATGTTGATGAGAATGAAATATTTAGTTCATCGCTCCCCTTATTAAGCTCTATCAGTTTTGATAAAATAAAGCCGAATTAATCAAAACTACCCATTATTCTATTCCTTGAATGTTTCATTTGATTATTTAGTAATCTTTGATGATAACATCACCAATAGCAATGTCATGTAATGCAATGACTTAAATATATGACACACTCTTAATTATGATATTTCTATATAATGCCTACATAGTTTTAAATTTTAATACTTAATTTAAATTTAGTCTTCTAAGCTAGTGAATTTTTACTCATCATGAAATAAGTACATCAGGTCTTTCTTGAGTCTTCAGCATCATTTTTCTCAAAACGGGTGTCACCAAAATAAGAAAAGAAGGATATATAAATCAATATGAAACAATCTAAATCAGTTCTCACTTGCATGGCATCAATTTTTAAGTACTTATTTGATACTCTCAAAAATCTTTCTTCAAGAAAAAAACATCTGAATTTCTATAATTTTTACTGAAATTTTGATGATTCTGTATTGTTTGACTGATCAAACCATGAGCCAAGATCTATATTGTGATCTGATTATGAAACTCGTAGAATCCTTTCAGTAAGGTACTGGTGACATGTTTGCATACAGGATAATTCTGCATCAAAACATTATTTGAACCAACATTTGAGAAAAGAGATCAAGTATCGAGATTCATTTTTCTGTTATTAAGCCCTTTCTTATATCGACACCCGTTGCTAGTTGGAAAAAATGAAAGCCAGTAATGTAATAGTTCGATTTGGGAGCAGTTGTCCATTCTAAGAAGGGAAAAAGTACCAGCTTCGTTCTCTTTTTCAAACTGATGCTCACATGGTGTTCATCATACTGACTGCAGCAGCGATCTCCACTAGTTCGTATTCCAATCTATTATTCCATTTATTGTCTTCAACCTGAAATTTTGCAGTTTTTCACAGTTTTGTGTTTCGACTATGACGTCTGAGTATATAAATTTCTTTTAACGGATATACTGATCTATTATAGATGTTTCTGGAGCATATTAACTAGATTTTTTTACTGTGATGTTATACTTTTGGTATGTCTTATGATGCAAAATATATGTCATGTATTATTACTTTTTGGCTCAGGATTCAACAACTTTTAGAATAATTTAGCGCTATATATCTTCTATTCACACCGGAAAATGATACCGAACCCATTAATAAAAAATGGCATAAAGAGCTACATACTTGAGATATGTGCCACAGCATTTATTAGATCAAATAAGACTGCGTTTACTGTTTTAAATATGAATATACTGAATGCTTAAATATAGATCAGAAGAAATACTAGCTCGAAAAGATTTCTAAAAATGAATAAGAAGCTCTTTTTTCAGGAAATCCTAATTTTACGTTTCAAAATGCAAACGCGTAGAATATTTACTACTAAATAAATACTAAAGCTTATTTGTCTATGTTAAAATGACACATGGTTCATTAATGATTTTCTTAAAAATACTTCCTTGCAGCTAAATCCCCGTAACGAGTGCTTTATGATTCAACAAAAACGGTTGCAATGAAAAATTCTGAAGCAAAACAGGAACATCACGATTCAAGACAAAACAATTAAACGCATTATGTTTGAAGATAAATAGTTGCATCATTTCTAAGGTGCAATGGTACAATTATAGTAACAACTGCAACTTAAGAAAACATTATAAATAAAAAATTGAAAAGTTCACATTTTTCATTTTACTCTTCTTTTTTCATTTTATTCAAGACACTAATATTTGATCAGCTCCATTCTTTAAGTTGCCAATTAATTTAACTATTATCCGACAAAATAAGCCTGAATAATGCGTATGAAATCTGTGCTTTAGGTCAATCTCCAAAATGTTGATTTGTAGATTTGTAGACCTCACATGTGATACTGCCTATCTAAGCTTGGCTAATTTCTTTTACAAATGTGATTCAGTAGTTTTCAAATGGCAGTGAAATTAATATCATAAAATAATTATGTAACTTGTAAATTTAGATATACATGATACACCGTGTAGATTTTTATTCTTCATCAGCAATTTGTATTACATTGCAGTATATCATATCATATCATATCACTGACTCTCCAACCCTCACTGACTCTCCAACCCTCCCGAAGGCACACGGATAAAAATACTGAATGATCGGACCGCCGCAAAAGCAACACTGGCAGTAATTGCGGTCATCACCGGCCACAGTATAACCCTTCCCGAAGGAAGTACATCTCGTCATCGATGGGAAGAGCCAGATCTCCTACCTTTTTGTGTACCCACTAGGGTAGCGATATCCAACCACCATACCGGAAGCATATCATCCTCATTTAGAGGTCCCCCCCGGAGACCACCATGCTGAAATTCATATCATAATATCATAGTTTTTAAATCATGGGTATAAACTGGTATGAAGAAAATTATTTTATTCAATTATTTGACAATTCGCTTTTTCATCTTCGAGTCTGCTATATTTATTAAAATGCAATATCTATCAGAAATTAAAACTTAAAATTGCATTTATAATCAGTTTATGCTTATATATCATATGAAAATGGATTTAATAAACTGTGCATAACACAAAATATGAGAATAGTACATCTTAAAATTTACAATTCGTCATTATTATTTGGCAACACTTTTGTTTCTAATCACATAATGTTTATTTCAATAAATTGGAAAAATCCATTTATATTCTCTGATAATTATTCCTTAATCATCGTAGATTGAACTTTATTTCTAAAACTATGTCCATGAAACTATTGGCATGTAGCATTTTATTAACCATTGTTTTTATTTCTTACAGCAACAATACAAAATAAAGCTGCAAAGATAACTGAACGCAACATAAATATTCAACTTTATCCTGGTAGTTATTCCTAGTAATCATTATCCTTATCATCAGCTAGATCTAAAGTATGGTCTATATTTGCCGCTAATATGATCGTCAATATTCAATATGGTTTTATATTTTGATATAAATAAAAAAAACTATTTTAGCTTTTATGACATTTAATTTTGGATCATTTGTCATAGAATTATCACCTTCATTTAGAAATCTTTATCTGAAATAAAAGCACTCTAGAATTGAACCAAACTGAAGTTAGCATATTTAAGACTAAAATGCTGACTGATTGAGACAACCTATGCCATTCTTTGTCCCCAACACTTCTTCACCTCCAGGCCAAAGTAGAAAGACAGAGATAGGACGAGAAATGATTGATTCAAGAACATCCGGAAGTGCTAGAACGAGTTTCGGAAGCCCGGGAGCATGATGTGACTCCTGCATCTACAGATCACCTCATTCTTAAATTCCCGTCTTCCCAGTTTCTCCATCTCTTTTCTTCTCCATCCCCTTTGGAAGCAAGCCAAAGCAAGATGAAACTTAGAGCGTGAAAAAAATAACAAAAGCACGGGACCTGCCTCCCTTTTTGACGTATTATTTCTACCTTTTTCCCCCTCTGATGATGATGATGATGATGATAGTGAAAGAATCATAAACATTTGCCCGCGCACCCACTTTCTTAGCCCCCAATAGAGGCAATGAAACTGCGTAAGCTCAAGACAGGTGTGGAATTCTTAAGGAGCCGCTCCGTCATTTGTTCTTGGTGGAACTTCTTTTGTTGTAACTGTACATCCCCGCGTATGTATTAGTGAAGATGATTCGAATGCGGGAAGGGAGTTTGATTAAGATCACAAACAAACAGTGAAGATGAAACTACCAGACTCAAGTGCTCTAAGGAGATCCGAAGGTGTTACTTGGCCAGGATGTCTGCCAGTTACTAATAACTGCTTTTGGTATACTTAACTTTTATTTTTCCGTGTAATAACTTGCACTTACAGACTAAGCCAAATATAGCCATAATATACTCGAATTTCTATGGGGAATTGTGTTTCCACATTTTATTTTGCAATTTATAATTTAATATTTCAAATTTCTTTTAATCTGATAAATAATTATACTCCTTTTAAAATGACAAAATATAATTATATACTTCTACAAATAACCATACATGTCTTGCGGATTTCATTTTTTCAGTTTTATACTTAACTTTTAATATAAATAAATTTCATTATTTATGATGAGTGTCAGTCCCTTACTTATCCCAACACTTATTTCTCACTTACCCTTAAATAGATCCGTAATGGTATATTAACCTTCCTTCAAATAGATCCGTAATGGTATATTAACCTTCCTTCAAATAGATCTGTAATGGTATATTAACCTTCCTTCAAATAGATCCGTGATGGTATATTAACCTACCATCAAACAGATTCATGATGGTATATTAACCTACCATCAAATAGATCCATGATCATATGTTAATATACCCTCATGGATCTATTTTATTTCATTTGCTATATCTATATCTCACTTCGGATTTACTTACGTGATACATTGGGGAGGAATCTTGTAACTTTCAACCGTGGTCAGATAACTGGAATTGTACCTGAAATGGCATTCCGTTCTCTAAATTTCTACTCTACAAAAACATAGGGCCCCTATTACAGAAGAACAAAAATGCGCCATTTTTATCAACACGTTAGATCATCATTGCAATCCGATCCTTCAGTCACGGAGTCTACACACCTAATAAACCTTCCGTAGCTCCCATGGGCAATAAAATACGTCAAGCGTTTCATTTTTATTTTTACTTCACTAGCTGTCATCCTCTGATTTTTCCACTCTGCTGGCCGATGCTTATTCCCTTAAACGAAATGATGATTTCATATGTCCTACAGTCCGATATAATCGGGTCGACCGCATATCGAGCCGTTCATTGACAAGTCGTTGCATCATTAATTTGATTACATGAAGAATTTCAATTATTAAATAATTATTTATGAAATTAAATGAAAGAAAGATTTTATGTTTAAAATCTTGTATTCATTTAAAGAGTCAAATCTCACTGTTCTGATTTTATCCCATAAAACTTGTCCCCTGATTAGTTTTTTTTCTACCTTATTTTTCATTTAAGTAAAGTATCTGGAGCGTTCTTTTACAAAATGTGAGTTGAAACCAAAAAAGTAAACAAATGAATGATACAAAAGAGAACCCCTAAACTTAATTTTAGATTTTTTTTAATTATTTCTTATAGGTAATAAGAATAAGACAAAACGAAGAATAACTGATATATATAAGGTGTGTTTCAATTTTTTTAGGGACACCAGTAAAAATGAAAATAAAAGCGCAAATAATAAATATTTGACATTTATTTCTGAAACAAGTTAGATAAATAACAAAAATGAATATTGTAAGATAATTTAGATCAAACAAATAAAGATTAAACAAATAAATTTCAACTTTGAAATAACTAAACAAAAGAGTAGCACAAATTTTGTGTTTCAAATTTTTAGGGTCAGTGAAATTAAAAGCTTCAAAACTTCAAATTAAACTTTTTACCGTTCAATATTAGCACCATTTTTTCTGATGACATCATATATTCTGTTTGGCATGGAATATTTTAGGTTCTGAAGAAGTGTTGGATCCAGAGAATACCAAGCATCCATTATTGCTTGTTGAAGTTGCATTTTTGGATCAAATTGGCGCCCTCCTTCATAAACTGTTCTTGCCAAAAGACCCCATAGATTTTCAATGGGGTTTAGAGCGGGGCTTCTAGCTGGCCAATCCATAACTTTCATATTGTTATCTCTAAACCACTTTTTTGTTGATTTTGAGCTGTGGGTAGATGCATTATCCTGTTGAAAAGTCCAATTTGGACCACATATTTCAAGTCCTGCATTAAGAAAATGTGTTTGTAACATTTCTTGGTATCGATCAGAATCCATTCTTTCATTCACAAATGCCAGTTCGCATGTACCATTGAAGCTAAAAGCTCCCCAAATCATAACAGATCCACCTCCATTTGCCTTTTGGAGAAAATCTCTGGTTCTTTTTCTTAGGTCATGCAGGAATATCTCCAACCGTCTGGCCCATCTAGATTAAACTTCTTCTCGTCGCTGAACATGACTTCTATCCACTCATCTTTGAAATGCATGTATTCCTTTACCCAGGATAAACGTTGTAATTTGTGTTGTTTGGCAAGTGGTGGTTTGCAAGCCTTTTTCGCATATTTCATGTTTTTATTGCTCTTGATTGACCTCCAAACAGTAGTGTAAGAACATCCCAGTTTCAATTTTCTTGTTACTTTTCGTACTGATGATTTTCCATTTACACATTTCTGAATAATTCTCCTGCGGGTGCGGGAATCGAGCTTTGGCTTAGGTTCTCGCTTTTGAATGGAAGTTGATTTTCCATTTAACTGCTTCACATAATTTTCCACAGCACGTATTGAACGTTTTATGAGGGCTGCAATATTTCTCAAAGACTTTTTTTCGTTGTAATAAGCTTTTATTTGGCCTTTTTCAAGATCTGATAACCATTTACCTTTAGTCATATTTCTTCGGCAAAGAATTAAGTACTAACGTGAACGTTTTCAATATAATCTTTTTAAGTTATTAAAACAACTGGTAGTAAATGAAAATGAGCAATAGAAAAGATTTAACTTGAATTTATATACCATCTCATCTAGCTGTCCCTAAAAATTTGAAACACAAATTTGTCATTTTTTTCTATTTTCTTCTTTTATTAGCATTGATATTTATTTAATTATTTTAGATTATTTTATTATATTTAATTTTTCTTGTTTTTCGAAGAAGTTTTTACAGATATTAGGTAAAATTTATTCCAATTTTATGTTTTTATATGGTGTCCCTAAAAATTTGAAACACACCTTTTATAAACGTAGGCATTTTGTTTTTAAAAAAATCTATTTCTTTTGCCTGCATGACGGAAAATTCAATGCAATGATATCGATTTTTGTTTATGTATTTCTATAATTATGATTATTTTTTTGAATCATACTACAGAAGTACAATTTGATTAAAAATATTGATGTAAATAATATGTTGATTTTTCTTAGCATATTTAGTTGCATTAAAACTTTTTTTCCAAATGTTTAATTTCAGGATTTTTTTTTTATCTTTTAGGTATCCGAAAATAATTTTTAAAAATAAACATTTGGAGAATAATTTCAAGAAATATCATTAAATATGCTTTTAAAAGTGGTCCATTTTGAATTTGAATAGTTCTGCGATTTAACCCTTTGCACTCGGATGGCGCTTTTCAGATGCCATTCAAGATCTTGCTTCATTTGGATGTTTTATTTGTTTATTTGTAATTATTAAAAATACCTACAGTGCGGTAAGGGGATGTGAATTAATTTTTCGGAACTTAAACGGAACTTAGAAATTAAACTTAAAAACTTTAAATATATTCGTTTTTCGGAGTAATAAGAAATATTTTAAGTGAATAAATACGCATCGAATTACTTTTCAAAATGCAAAGGGCTTTAATTTTATTACACTTATGATGCAACTATGAAACGTAAAATCTTTTGGTTTAATATTTCTTAATTCTAAAATCAAAATTATAAATAACATTACTTTTGAATTCCATTCCCTTTTCAAAATGCGCCTTAGCTATTTTTAATATTGCCTCCATTTCAGCTGGTCGATTTGTTCTGGCAAATCAGCAAAGAGCAAACACCCAAAATTAGTCTAATTCGTAATCTCCTCAGTCGGATTTCAGGAATGATGTTTCCTCAGTATCTGGCCACTTATTCAATAATCCTTTAAGCACGGGACCGCTAAAGGTGCATGACACATTCAGACAAATTAAACTTAAAGCCTTAATGCTGCACTAATAAACCGCTCCCAAACAGATGGCTTTTAAAATGACGAAGGGCTTCTAACCGTAACGATTTATCACACAAAGCTCCCATTCTAAAGGGTTTTCGGATAAAGCTTTCCAGTCTTCCTTTGCAGGTGAGACTTAAGCATTATTTATCACGTTGGAACCATTAGTTTTAAATTTCACTTATTCGGCTTCTTCTTCTTTATTTAGTTATTTATTCTTCCTTTTTTAGGTAGGAACACTATCTTTTTTTTTGTTGCTGTAAGAGACTGTGTTATATTTATGGGAGGAAAAAATAGTGGCAGGTCTTTAACGGTGTTCTTTTCTTATTAATCATGTTTGGCTGAACGGCGATAATCCTTCATTAGGTGAGGTGAAAAAAATAATAATTAAATCCTTCTCTCCTTGGTGTTTGTGACATGATTATACATAAAGGGAACTAACTAGGTATGAAAGTCATTATTATGTTTCCTTAATGTAATATTTTGTAGCTAGAGGTATTATTCGTGTTTAAAGGCACACTATCAGTATGTATTCTATTGTTCATTGTCTTAGAATAAAGGGAAACATTGTTGTAATAATCTTAAATACAATTAAGAGCAAGTGAGAGTGTAATACATTGTCTACAGGGCATATTTGTTAATTAAAATGTTTGACGAATAAATGAATTATTGATATAACTCATGGTGAGATAAAGTGGAAAACTGTATAATTAGTTGGAACAAAATAAGCCCATACATATTTAAATCCCTTTTTGGTTTGGGTGTTAAAACCTAAATGAAGCTGTAAGGCTTTCGAGATAAATACATTTTCCACATGTTGAAATATAAATGTTTTATAGTAGATTATTTTTTGATGGTGACCGTGGAGCTTTGCTTATCATGAACCAGTTTTAAATTCCACTTTTCAAGTATATTTTTCATTTATTTAATTATTTGAGCTCTTTAATATTATTTTTTCACTCCTATGAAATATCGATATTATTTTAAAATTATTGCTGATCTTTGAAACTATTCCCTCAAGAATTTATCCCGAGTAAGAATAATTCTTCATCCTATAGTGAATAATGAAATGAATCCAATATATTTTAGCATTTTTATATAATTTTATTATGAAATGGAAACCAATTAAATATAACATTCATTAAAATATTTGTTTAAAATAAAATGTTGAAGCTACTACTCCATTGTTACTCAATTTACCAGCAAAAATAATTGTATTATAATAAGAATAATTCAAATACTATCCAAGTTGTTTGTGATAACTAAAACAAAATAATGGATAATGTTAACCGTGGAAAGTTTTGGAATATATATAGTTTCTGATACCTTCCTTTTAAGCAATAAATGCACTATTTTAAAATTATTTTATAATATTCAAATTAAAAAGTGAAAATAAAACTTTATGCAAAATAATAACACTGAATACAAACATTTTATCTTTATAAATGTAATTTAAAGATTATTCATTCCATTGAAACCAATGGATTTAAATATAATTTTTCAGTTTCTTTACAATTTGAAACTATTTTTTCTTGGTTTCCCCATTTAATCAATTTCTATCAATGACTAATAACGATTTAAGAGCTTTGATAAGTATTTTATGTAAAGAAATGACGTATTTAAAAAGCCTTTTTTCCCCTTATTCATCATATCCGACTGAGCAATGAATTTCTTTAACTATAAAGAATGAAATTATTATCTTTGCTGTTGATTTTTTAACATCATTTATCTAGAGAAAATAACTACATATGAATATTATGATTTTATTTTCTCCTGGAAATACTTCAGGATGAATACTAATAACGAAATTAAGTATTTTGGATTATATTTTTTCCATCCACATTTAAAAATAAGATGCAAGTTTATATCATTTCTTTTATATATCAGGCTTCGGAATGCAAGGTATATTTTATTAAGGAAATATTAGCACAAAATTTTAAGGAAGGTTAGGACAAAATGTTAAGGAAATGTTAGGACAAAATTCTTAATAAGAAAATGTTGGGAGAAAATGTATAAGGAAATGGTAGGACAAAATAAAGTAGAAGTCAAGTTGATTCTTCTTCGTTGACTCAGAGGCAAAACAAATCATGTTCCATGGCAAAAATGTACTTTCTCAAAACATATTATCGAGATAAAAAGATAAAGGATAATGTATCATTAGCATTTTTGTTATATTATATATACATCATAAAATTATATTTAGTAAAATCAAAATTCTTTGTTACATGCAAATGTCAAAAAGTACTAAATGTTGGTAGAGAATGGTTGGTTGGTTTCTTATTAAGACTGTATTATTCATTGCTTTGAATTTCCATTTAATAAAATTATATTCTTGCCCAGTGCTAGTCCTCGTGCCGTAAAAAAATCAATCAATAAATACATTTAAAAAGAAATTTAAAAATATTATTTATAAAGTAGTAATAAGTTATTTTTTGAATATTTTTAATACTTCAATTGTCAAAAGGATTAAAAAATAAAGTTGAATTAAAAAAAAGATATTTATGTTATAAAGATATTCATTTCAGTTTTAAACAATATTCATTCACTTCATTCTTCCCTTTAAAAAGTGAATTATTTTAAATATTCCAGAATTTTTGTTTTCCAAATAACTTCTAAGTATGGTGTTTTAATGTATGATAAGTTTGGTATGATTTTTTAAGTGTCAATGCATTCCAATAAATAAAATCAGTACAGTAAAAGGTTTTCCGGATAAATTATCCTTGAGTTTTTATGAATGATTGCTCTGTCTTTCAGAAATTAACAATTATCGATGTAAGTTATTCATGTAAGATTTCAATTGTGTTGCTTAACAGCTATTTCGAAAATTTGAAAATCATTAAAACAACAGTTTTAGTGATTCATTCTTAACGGACGTTCTTATGTTAAAATAGAACATCATAAAAGGAAATTTTATTTCTTTCTAGTTATACAAAGCCTTTAAACTCACACTAAATATAAGTTATTTACTTGTTTCTAGCGTTGAATTTTAATACCAGAAATCAACCAGCTTAAAAAAAAAAAAAAAAAATAAATAAAAAAAAAGACGGGAATTAATCTTCAAATGCAATTTAAATATATGGCAAGCAATACTTCTATTTTACGCATAGACAGAAAAAAAATTATATTTTACGAATAGACAGAAAAAACTTGTATTTTACGAATAGACGAAATTTTCTCACCTACTACTTCGATATATCCAGTCTGACTCTTCATTGGTGATGTGTTGATCTGGCACATGTATTCACCTCTGTCTCTTTCCTGGACATCTGCAATGTGCAGCCACCATGTCCTGTGGCTGTTATGGGTTACTTTGTACCTGGAATTCCGGGTTATAACACGGTTCTGTAGTGTCAGTAATGTGTACCGATCCGTATGGATCCATGCTACCTGGAAAGACAAAGCAAATCACGTTATATAATTTCCTACAAAAATGAATTCAAAATAATGAATGTTCTACTTGGTGTTCTTTTTTTCAAAGTGGCCATGCTGTTATTTAGACAATTAGACCAGATTTCAGACAATGACCATAACTGACATGATTCAGACTGTGACCATGCTGTAATCAGATTTCGATCATTTTTCTGTTGCATTAAGTACTAGAGTTGCTGTTTTTACTCAGTTTATAATAGTTTTACGGGTATATATTTAACTGAAAATCCCATTTTGTTATACTGCTACAAAAAACATAACGAATCGAAACGTCATTCCCAGATCATTATGTTTTGTGGCAAGTGAAACTAAGAGCATTAAGAAATACGAATTGCCATAATTCAATAGAATTAAAATATTGAATAGTAATAAAAATATATGATTCAATAGTAATAAAATTTAAGGACAAAAATTTTAATAAATGTTTCATGGTTTTTTTGATTTATACAATTAATTTTCTGAAAATTTACAACATAAAATACACAATATCTGTAGATGATATTTAAAATAATGTTCTGTTAAAATAAATACTTTCCATTTTAATAAGCTAGTATAACATGCTAGATCTATTTACTAGGCATGATGATATCAACTTAACGTGCACTATAGAGTAAAATTTAGTTGCTCCTATCTAATCTAATTTGCTGAAAAAATTGACAACTAAAGCAAATATGGAATAATATTATAAGTAAATAAAATATTTTAAATTATGTCATTTTAAGGACACATCTTCATAGGCTGGGAAACTTTAATACCTGATGAAAATATAAGAAAATAAGATATCAAAAAAATATTAAAATTTAAAGACGTAAAAAAATGGAAAAACTCCTAATATCCGTTCTTTTCAAAACATTACAAAAATGTAGAAAAATTTTATTAAGAAATACGATACATTCACCGAAAAAAGTCGTTGAATTTTTAGTTGCAAATGAGGAGGAGTTACTAAATAATTAAATGTATATTTGAAATAAATTATAGTTATAACCAACAAAATCGTAGATCTGCTTTATTATTCAGTTTGGTGCAATGAATTCATATGCAGAACATGAAGAGTTTTGTTTATTTATAATTTGAAAATACTCGTGTGATAATTTGTTTTGAATAAAGGTAAAATTTTAATGATATAATAACAAAATGTTTATTTTAAAATTACTTGATATAAAATATATATGAATTATTTTTGTAAATGGTATATTTAGTAAATCTCTCTCTCTATCTGTATATATATGTAAGCTTATTTTGGTTGAAGCAGAATGCAGGTTCGAAGAAACTGATGAGACAATTGACATTTTTAAATTAATTTTAATATCCATTCCGAGAAAGAAATCTATTTACAAGTAGGCGTGGACAAGGCACGTCCGCAACAGCACCAAACAAAAGCAGAAGTAAGAAAAGGAACGAAACAAATTATCACTAGTCTTATATAACATGGAATTTCCGGCCACGTGGCGATTGAATACACGTGTTGATCTTTGACAGGGACAACGGAGGGAAAATTTTCGCTTGATACGTAGAACTGATTGCGCAGTAATTTTTACACAGCTTCATACGTGAACTGGGATCAGTAAACAAGAGAATACTTTAAAATGACCCCGACATCCGAATTAGTCAAACAATTTAGGGAAATTATTTTAGATTAAATTAGATATTAAAATATTATCACACACACACACACACACACACACACACACACACACACACACACACACACACACACACACACACACACACACACACACACACACACACACACATATATATATATATATATTGGAATTACTTAAAATAAAAATTGAAAAGTATTGAGTATCCTACTCGGAAAAGGAAAAATATTTTTAAAACCTTAACAGTGAGCCACTTTTGGTGATTAAACGTTAAGGATACATGCTAATTGAAAGTAAATATTGCATGTATTTATTTTCAGTTAAAACCTTTATTTATTATTTGATAATCATGAGTCACTCAATAAGTTAATTTAAATATCAAACTGTGATACCAGTTATTTTATTAGTTTCATACATTTTTGCTTTTTGTATCTATGAATTTCCCTAATGGAGTCAGGTACCAAGGCACCTATTACAAATTTAATTGTCCGTTATATATTTTCTAAATTAAAAAATATAATTTTTCTCATTGCTCTAATTTTATGTTATTCCTCATGTGAATTGTACATAAAATCAACAGAATATTTCTTTCATAGATTTCAACAAGCAGAAAAATTCAAGATATTAAATATCTGATAAAATAATGAAAATGTTATAATTCTCCGTAATAATGAAATTTATTTGTTATTAAATATTATACGAAAAAATACTTTTGAGTATAATAAAAAAAAATCAAAATTCTAGAAGTGTCGTATGACAGAAATTAGTGTCATTAAAAAGACAATTTTTGAATTAACATAAAAATTATTTTTGGACAAAAGTGCTTCACAAATTATCGCGAAAATTAAACTTTAAACTTTTAATTAAAATTTAAAAAAAATTATTCTAATTGAATGCGTAATAGATAGACAAGTACACAGGCAAACCTTACCCTTTATTATCAATAAAACAACTTTCATAACTTATTACTCTGGAATACATTTATGAAGGGTAAGTTTCTAATTATAAACGAATATATTCTCAAAAATATGGTAAATTCTATATTTACTATAAAATTATGTATTAAAATTTATATAAATACTATGCAATTATTTTTATTTGTTTATGATCTTTGCCATTTCAACTCTATACGTATTACACGTTTATGGAATGATTAAATGTTTACTATTTTATAAGACTAAATTTAATAAAAAAATATTCTTTGACGCGAAAACATCCATAAGTTCCCTTTTCATATAGTTCATCTTCTAATATATATATAATTAGATAAATGTTTTAAAAAAAGGTTAATGCTTTAGGGATTTCATTTATTTTAAAGTTTTGCGTTATACCGTAATAATTTTAGATTGCACGTAAACTAACCACTTTGAATATCTAGTTTTGTGAGTAAAACAACCACATTTTCCATTTTTGCTATATTGAAATAAATTATGGGGTTGTAGAAACTTAAGTGCACTTGCATCCACGTTCATGTGGTTCATCAATAAAATTAAATTGATGTAAATGAGAATGGATAGCAGGTAATACATTTAAATTTGAGAAAGTAGTCAACAGTAATCGCATTTACCTAATTCAAGAAACGTAAAAGAAATAAACATTTGCATAATAGCATTCAGCCGCCTTTAATCTACTGCTGAAAGAGAACATATAATAGATTTTCGTACTTTCCTGTTGAATTTAAATAATAGAATAAGCAGTAATGCGTAACATAATGTAATGTAAATTAATATATTTTGTAGAGTTTATATGGTCTAGCACTCAATCTCAAATATGCTTATTCGGGAGCTCCTTTGAATAATTTGAAACAAAGGAGAATTATAGATAATCATTTCAGAAACTCAAACCATCCGTATTTTAGAGCTTTAAGAAAAGAATTTATTTCATTATTCAATATCATAAATGGAGAAAATTTTGAGAAAGCTCAAATGCCTTTTTTTTTCCGTTTGCATGATACAATTGTTAAGACGCTTGTTGGGATATTGTTTAAAATATTATTTTCCTGATAAATCAGCCATGTTTTTAATTATATTATCAATTCACAAAAGTACTATCAATACTTTCCAAACTATTTTTTGTTACGCAGCATTCAGAAGAAATGAAATTATTTCGAAAATAAACTGATTATAAGTATGAAAATAAAGATTCTAAAAAATCCTTGGCTGATAGGAGACTAAATTTTAATATTTTTATTATTATATTATCATTTTATAATTTGTTTATTTATTACATATAATATTTTAGTATTTATATTATATTAACGTTTAAACATATACACAACTTTCATAGATTATTTATAAAATATAATTTCAAATCACATTAAAATCATTTACTCAATGTAGAATATTTAGAATATGTTGGATAACAACAACAAAAAAAACCTTTTATTTCTATAAATACTGTGATTTAACTTATATTTCAAGTTGCATAGTTTCATTAAATAAAATGGGAAAATGGATGAACGCAATTTAAATTCTGTAGAGTTGATACTATAAAAAAGAAGAAAAAAACAACTTATTTTTATATAGTCCGCATTGTGAAAAATTGTCATTAACTAAAATATTTCATTCATTTATAAACAAGTAAAGTTTCATGCTCCAATTTGCAAACTTTTTTGAAATATTTATAGACATATTTATTAACTTATACTTTTTTCTGGTATTTAAACAAGTTTTTCGTTGCCTTTTTCAGCAATAATATACAATCAGTAACAGGTTACATAAAAGACGAAACCAGGGAATGAGAATAATTTTTTTTTCAAAATTAGCACATTCATCTACGCAGAGTTGCAGTGTTCTAACAATACTTGGGTTATACAAGATCTTGAATTCAATTCTTGAATTCATCGTCAAATATCTGTGTCTACTTAAAGTTCATTTACAGAAAAAAAAACCGTAAGCGAGCCCATTGAAAAAATTAAGGAACATCAAATGAAATAATTTAGGAAGAAATCCAGTATGTTCTTGTAAAACAATCCTTTCATCATGGAATTCCGAGTTCAAACATCATCGCCAACCCAAAAGCGAATTAAGAGGAGTGCCACCTAATTACATCAGCACATTTGAAAGTGCTACCAAATGTTAATTCATTCATCCTGACACAATGAGATTCAAAACTAACTGAAAAGATCAGTCACGTTTAACGCTACTGTTGTATAAAATAGAAGAAGCTATCAAGGTTTTAAGAGAAATCCTATATTTTGTAATTGATGAATCGCTCGGTAAAAATACTTCCTGGAAAGATGTTAAAATTGAGAAAACGACGGTTATATTTTTCTGCAGCTTGATCAATTTTACTATTATAAGAAGTATAAATCATCGGTTTTTCAAAGCTTTCGCCATGATTGAAATACAACATCCTTTAAGAATACATAGTATCACACATATATTTATGAACATAGAAATTTATTTTATTTTTTAAAGTGTCTTTTCACTTCTATAAAAAGTAAAATTCCTACATTCGAGCAATCAAAGTAAATAAAAGTAGCATAATTTTTTACTGTTTAGATAATGCACACCTAGATAAGTAATTTTATGTGAAAGTTTTTCCACCTATACTTATATGAAGCTCAATGTGTGTGTGTGCGTGTTGGCGCTCTACAGGCCAGACCGTTTGACATACAGCTACCAAATTTGGTACATGTATACCATGGAGGTCGGTAATGTGCACCTGGGGGCCCTTTTTTTAATGTTTAATTAGAATTAATTAGAATTTTAATTATTAATTAAAAACTAACTTTCCCGCCAAAAAAATCTTCATTTTCCCCACCGCCAAATGAGTAAAGTTTCAGTTTTTTCCCACTCTAATGAAGCTAGGCTTAAGATTTTTCGGCCGATTATTTCAAACGATTCTGTTTATTTTCTCAATGTTTGATGCATTTAAAATTAAACATTGTTAATTAATCGATCTTTCAGATTCATTCTGAAATACTTTTGAATAAAAATAAAACAGAATAAAGGAAATTAAAAATTTCTAATCTGCATAGCGTTACTCCAACTGGCGTAGAAAAATTCACGCATTTGCGTTACCGTAACTGGCGTTGAAAATTCACGCATTGTGTTCTGATTGTTAACAAATATTATCAACGGATGCGGAATTAATTTAAATTATTCTTAGGTTAGTTGCATGCTTTTGTAATTAAATTGTATTTATGTTAGTTATATATTTTTTGTATATGCTTATAGTTTTAAGTACATCGTTTTAAGTAGTTTTTTTTAACCTGTTTTCTACCGATTATTTTAATCGATTCGTTTTATTTTCCTAGTGTTTGATGCATCTAAAATTAAACATTGTTAATTAATCGATCTGCTCATGATGAATCTGAGAAAAGTTTGTTGACAAATTCTTGAAATATATAAATTAAGAAAGATATTCTTTAGTGCCCATAAAGTTTAAACGCTCAGTGACTGTTTTCAGTAATCATATTACAAAAAAAATACTTTGTTTCAGTAAAAAATGTTTTTTATATTAATTGCAGATTTATCCTTTTCACTTTAATTTAATGTATAAATTCTACGGGAGCTAACAGAAAATTAGAGAGATACATATTACGTTATGACTGAAGGCTTTTATAATATTATGAATGAATTATATGACTCAAAATTTGAAGAAACTTTAAAGTAGGAATTGCATAAAATACTTCATTTTTAAAATTTTAACGAACATTAAGATTGACGAACCGGCTGGTCGCCAAAGGCGGCTAGTAGTAAATAAATTTGTATTTCTAAAATAAAAACTACCATCTAAATTTGTGATAGGACCCACCAAATGTTTCAATGAAGTCATATCTTAAAATTTTGTCGGTGGAAAAGTGAAACTTTATGTGCCCATAGAAGAACGTAAATATGCTAGCACACTAACGAAATTTCCTCCAACCATCAAAAGTGAGACGCTATATGATATGACCTTGAATGCAAGAAGCGGATATACCGATATCCATTCTCCCATTCCGTAACGGAAGGCTCACTAGGCTAATTTCTTATTACTTTTTAGTCGATCATTCATTATTTTTTTTGCATTTGTAGTTCGTTAAATTTTTCATTTCATATCTGGAGTTGGTTTGTACATTTTGCATTTGAAATTAGGTATTTCATTTCAGTAACTTTTAAACTAAGTAGTTAATAGTAAATTCTTCGCTCGAAATTTGAATTAAAGCATATTTTCATTTTGTTAAGGTGACAGGTATAATGTAATCAGCAAATAAATTTTCTTGCTGAGGTGAAAAATATTTTTAAATGTGTTCATTGAGACTTGATTTATTTTTTACTGTTATTGTCAGTAAACTGATTAATAAATAAAAAGTTCAGATCAAGCCACGCTTTCTAAATTTTATAGAGTAAAGATGAAAAAGAATGTGATAAATTCCTATGCAAAGAAAAAGGCAAGTTTTATTCACATTTAATATTTGATTTGAAGTAACTTTATGTTATGGAACAATGCTGTATTTTAATTTTTGTTCAAATTCAACAAATTATAAACATTTTGTTAAGCATATATTCATTCATGAAATCTTTCAATATCATATTTCAGGCCACATAAAAGTTTGTTGTTGAGCAATTGTATGCAAAGCTGTATTATTAGACGGGAAAATTTGGAAATTATTTAGAAGCTGCAATATATTTTCTCTTTATTTTCTAAGGAATAATTAGGTGCTTTCATTTAAATTACAAAACCCGAGTACTCAAACTTATTTTAAATAAAATCAAATATTGTTTAAATTCTGGGTCGCTATTCCAACAATTTTGCTTAGTAATCTTTTATGCTTTGTAATCTTTTTTTTTATAATTATGCTTTATTATACTTAAAAATAGTCCTTTGTAATATAATCTAATAAATTTTAAAATTATCTAAATTGGCATATTTTTAGAATTAAAAAAAATTGATTAAATGTTAAAAATTTCCTGAATTAAAAATCTAAGTAATTTTTATTTATTTGGAATTGTGTATAAAAATTCTTTACAGTTTATATTTTGAATTATTTCACACACAAGGCATTGAAGACAGAAATTGGACTAATAAGTGAAAGTTTTGTTATTTCAACATGTCAAAATTTGAAAAGAAAAATTACTTATACAGAGATCAAATTTATATTAAAAAATATCTAATTTGAAAGTTAGAAAGAGGTAAAAGGGACAGAGAATTCTTTCACTATTAAAAGCCCCCAGAATATTTAATCCGAATTGCCTGCATTGTACTTCCTTCAGAAGGAACTAGTTTTCAAACATACAGAAAATTAGTATTTAGATTTAATTATTAGTTTTTAATCAAGTAATGTTTCAAAGGGGATATATTCTAATTCTTTGACGAATGACTGAATCGCATTTTGAGATTTATATACTTGATTTTTCAATTTTATTTTATTTTCAAAATTTTTCTTTTAAATATTTTTATGTAGTTTGTGAAAATATGTAAGATAATGGAATCGATTTAATAATCGTATTCCCATATATTTGTATAATTTTAGTTCATTGTAATTAAAAAAAATTAATTTTTTTAAAATTATGTCTCAGCTAATGGATTTTTAACATTTATGTAACTATAAATTTTAAATAAAAATTTATTAGCTGTTATCTCTGTTTGCTAAATTAATTCTTTCACATATCAGACTAAAAATGCATTAAAAAAAGAAATTAATTAACTGAAATGTAGTATATTTTAACTATATGAATTAATAATGCAGTGTTCCTATTAACTATATGAATTAAAATGCAGTATTGCTATTAACTATATGAATTAGAATTAATGAATATTGTATACTTTAATACATAAAAATACCTATTTTACATATAATTAAGTAGCTTTTCTGACATGGAATTTAGTTTCACAATATTTTATCACATATAAACCAAAAATTATTGAATTTTTAAATTATAATTATAGTTTGGCATCTATTAAGGATACAAATTCAGAAAAAAGTTTTATGTAATCCTTTTTACGCCACTAATGTCGTCATCCAAGACGAAAATGTTTGGTCATTTCTTGAGGAGCAGGAAACTTAGCGAGCATTTTCTAACATGCTAGAAAGTTACCTTAATCCATTTCGGGAGTGAAAAATCTGTTTACGGCAAGCAAAACCCGAGCTTGCCCTTGACGGCTTTAGGAAATTTTTCTAGTGTGCTAATAACTTAAGAAAATCATTCTTCTGATTGTTACTTTAACATGAGGACTGCATAAAAATATATTTTTTAAAACATTTTAATATTAAATATCGAAAAGCCAAAGTATTTTCATAAAACTGCCTATCCTTTTGAAATAAACATTGCATTTGTAAATATATCACTAGGTCTAATATTTAGGAAAATAAAAGCATTCTTTACTTTTTTTCGAGAACCTTTCAAGTTGAAGTCCTCATTTTAGAATTGACAGAAATACAATTACAAAGGATGTGAAATTATAATTTTTTTTCTCATGAATAGAAAAAAAAATAGATATTAAAATAATCTGTAGTATATAGCAAAGTTGCACAAAATAAGAATGTGACAAAATTATTCATAAAAACGGTTGAAGATCAATAGCAAAATTAAACTTAAACGTAATCCATTATGTTGGGCTCCAATTCTATTTCTAAATTATTGAAAATTTAATGTAATATTCTGTACTAGAACAATCTCCACTAATAGTGAAGATGAATGTGTGAGTTTTCTTTTTCATTTTTTTAACTTTAAGTCTCAATTAACCTGGAGCTAAAGAACCTAGAAGTATGGTTCTGCGTGGAAAATTAGACCAAACATATTTTGCAACGCGCGAATGCGCATTTTGGTGATATTTTAAAATATTGTTACAGTCTTAATCATTTAAATATCAGTCCAAATTTTGGTGCTCTTTCTTGATAATTTTAAAATATAAAAATAATTTCCACACCATTTGAAAAATTAAAACGTTTTTTTTTATAGTACTTATCCAACTGCCATGCTAATTTTAATTTTGTCTAGGTTCCTGTAAATTGTTAAAAATAAATACTTTTATTGCTATTATGATAGTCAGATGTTTTTAGCATTAATAAACATACTTTATTCTTAATTCTTTTCATCTTTGATAAACTAGTTTAAAGACTTTGCATTTATTCTGCACTTTGAAGTTATTTAAACATAAATTTAATATTTTTAAAGCATGAAGTTAAAATTTTCTTTTTTAATTTGTATAAATTACAAATAAGAATTAACTTTAAAAGTGAGCAGTGATTGAATATTTTTATAGTTTGCGTATATTTCGATACCAAGCCATTTTTCTAAAACATAATTGTATGTATAAAAATATGTATTACCATTCTTTAAGCTTAAATTATAAATTCCTTATAAGCAGCAATTTTTTAAACAAAATTTATCTAAAAGTCATTTAAGTTATGATACAATATGATTTTACACAAAAAATGATATTAAACATTAACATTATATACTTCATGACTATGTTCCGCTTTAGGAATCCGTATTAGAAATTCGAATTTTAGAATTCCGTATTATCAGATTTAAAGTTTGATATCAATTTTAAATAAATCTCGAATTTTAGTTGAGATAACATCTAAAGATTAAAAGACTAATAATTCACTTGACATTCACTATTCGACTAAAACAGGCGCATATTGCATTAAACTGAGTACAAAGTTTCTAAAATAGTATGAGTCAACGCCTATCATAATTTGAGAAGTAAATATCATTTTTCTCGTGTGGGGAAAACAACTAAGATCAAATTGTGAATTTGAAAAAATAAAATTTTACTTACACAGTATCATCTTTTAATCAACTAAACGCCAAATGCTTTTAACACCGACATGTCACAGAAAAGGTAGAAGTTGGTTGAATTTATAGCCCAAATAAGCAGGTGAAGAATCTGTAATATTCTGACTAATACCTAATTTAAAAAACATTTTAACATTTGTCGCATTTCAAAAGGAATTCAAAATCTTTGCTAGAATTAAAGGATAAAACATGTTTTAATTAAAGAAAAAATCTCTATCAATCTTGATATCTGAAATAATAATTTCGTTTGTAAATAGTATAATTTATTTTTAAAAATATTGGATTCACTGAATTTTTCTGATTAATATAAACTATTGGTAGAAACTGTGACAATCCTAAGTTTCAATAATATTATCTGATTTTAAGTATGTTTTAGTCTCTAATATGTTTATGGTCACATAAACATACTAGTATATGTTTATGCGACCATAAACATACTAGTTGAAGAATTTGACATTTTCTGAATAATACTGAAACTTTTACGAATCGCCAAGTCGTATTTAAACCGAAGTTAAATAACAAGCTGCTTTGTTGAACTTATATTCACTTGACAATCACTATATTAAACCATATCTCCAGCTTATGGGAAATGATACTTATACTTACTATGGAAATAGAAATTGATAAATCAGCAGTTGGAACTCAACTAGCAATTCATACATTTCATAGCTTCAAGTAATATTTCAGTATCTCTATTATAGAAACAATAATAGGAGCTACACGGTTTTTTTTTAAGTTTGAACTTTCTGCCGCTAATCCGTTAACATCATTAAATGCGATTGATTCTTTTTGCTACCCTCCTCCAAAATCTACGCTATGAAAATTTGATTAAATAAAAGTAAAGTTTGCAATCCAATAAAATGTGCTGAATTTTATTCCAAAAACATTTTTAAATATTTTTTCTTGCTGGCGTACTTTGTCTTTGTTATCTATTGAAAATTCAGATATCAGAATCTTCATATTTAAGAAAAACGACGTCCTTCATTTGGGACTAGGGTTTTTTTAAGTTTGAACTTTCTGCCGCTAATCCGTTAACATCATTAAATGCGATTGATTCTTTTTGCTACCCTCCTCCAAAATCTACGCTATGAAAATTTGATTAAATAAAAGTAAAGTTTGCAATCCAATAAAATGTGCTGAATTTTATTCCAAAAACATTTTTAAATATTTTTTCTTGCTGGCGTACTTTGTCTTTGTTATCTATTGAAAATTCAGATATCAGAATCTTCATATTTAAGAAAAACGACGTCCTTCATTTGGGACTAGGGTGAAATAACCAAAGATGTTGGTAATCTTGCCAACGAAAAATAAAATAAAAAAATAAATGTTTTTAAACTTAAAAAAAGTTTCACAACTGAGCTTGGGTGTACTGTTTTACACCCAAGCTGATTCTCAAGCTGTAATTTCGTCGAGTTGATAACTGTATTGAAAACCGACTTCTATATAAACCCTATTTTAACATTTTTATCAAACTAAAGAGTATTCAACTCGAAAATTCTAACCCTTCAAACCAAATGATACATTTTTGATTCATTAATATCAATTTATAAATGCTATTTTGAATGAAAAAAAATATATATATCCATATGTTTAACATGGAAAATCCGATTTTTAAAAACATTTTCGAGTTTACAGTCTAACGTATTAAACAATACCAAACTTATCCATCAATCCAGAAGAGACGAAGAATAATGTTTGAAAAGTCATCATTTTGTTATTATTTTTTTGAATCAACAACTTTTTTCAAAAGAATATTTTGATAAATCTACATTCTATATATTATTATTTTTTTTTAAATCAGACATCTACATAGTGTGACTGTTACTCAGTTTTATATCGCCACATTTGAAGTTGTACTAAATCAATGTTATGCAAAACTTCAAATGTGGTAAATCAAATTGTCCTAAATTAGTGTATATTTTATTTAATACAATTGATTTGATTTAGTAAAACAATATGCTATACTAAATCAATGTATGGAATATTAAAATGTGCTTAGTCAATAACAAGAATACCTCTCCTAATCAGGAGATTATTTTATCAATTCACTATTTATCAAGTCTATATGCACAGCTTTAGTGAAAGCATATTCTGTAGGAATTTTTGCAAAAGCAAACTTTCACTTTGAGATTTTTCAGTTGTCATCTTTGATTAATTATTTGTCAATATAAAACCAACAATTTGGAACTAATAAAGCAATAATCATTACAATATGTTGCATATATTACTAAATACAAAAGTGGCAAAGTAGTTTAATTACATAGTTGCGACAGCATAAAGATTAAAAAGATTGCGAACAAAAGACATTTAAGAGGCATGTTTTTTCCCCCCATTCGTCAAGGAAATAATAAATTTAAAAAAAATTCGAATAAAAACTAAAATATAATTTAGGAACAGAAAATGGATAATCATTATGAATAAACCTAAATAACAATTATTTTGGAATCGAACTATTTTCAACTGAAACTATAAAATTCAGTAAAATTAATTTTAAAGAAATCGTTTGGAGAGAAAAAAATTTCATCAAAAAATATGTTTTCCATTAAATTGAATCATTTAGGCTATATCAATCTCTTAGACAATTCGTTAAAATACTTTTAGTTATAAACATTTTTGCTTTATTTTGGTATTTAAGTTTATAACCAAACAGTATGAATCTTTAATTCATACTGTTTCTTTAATTTTCCACTTTTTATAAGAATTTCTGAATCCAAGAAATTTAAAACAAACAGAAAATATATTTAAATGATGGTAAATCCATAAACAACATTTAAAATAAATTTTTTTCTGTATTGTGGTATATAATTTCTACCTAGATTAAGATTTGATTGATGATTCAGTTTCAGAAGAATATGCTAAAGAATAAGATATTTAATTTCAGAAATATAAATATTTTTCTTAGCATTTTTTATTTAATGCATTTTGCTGAAGCAATTTTTATTTTGATTCCGTATAGAAATTGATTTAAAAAAAAGAAATAAACTCAATGCATTGAATTTGTTTGCATAATGGTGGTTGCAAAAAAAAAAAAAAAAAAAAAAAAAAATTAAAAACTAGTAACTTAAAAAAATACAAAACATTTTAATAATACTGTCCCACCGGATAGCACCGCGTAATTGAGGATAAGAAACTTCCTGTATGATGATTTATTCCCCACTTGTGGGTACATGAAAAGGTAAGAATCTGGCTTCTCCCATCGATGACGAAACGCACTTCCTTGGGGAAGTGTCGTACCGTGACCGGTGATGGTCCTTGGGACTCAACCATAGTGCCCGCCAGTGTTGTTGTTGCGGCGGTCTGGTCATTCTAGTTTTTAACTGTCCCTTCCAGTGGGTCTAAGTAGCCAGCTTGTAATTGCGGTTTATTAATAATATTTAAAAAAAAACCTCTAGAAAATATATATTTGTTGAGATTTAAATCTGTTTGAGTAAACCATATAAATTTAATAAGGGCTTTATATAATTATATAAATAGTATTTACATATTATCGATGCAGTTCGTTCATGACGATGCAGTTCTTCCATGTGCAATACACTCTTGAAATTTACACAGGATAAATATAAGATTAATGAGATAAAAAATTTCAAGAAAAAATCTTGGGATAAAAAATAAAATTAAATTACGATTTTGTGAATTTTCGTTTTTGCTTTTGATTCTTTGCCTTCATACAATTTCCAACAGCTGCAAACTAGAACAGAAAACAGAAAAAAAAATCATAAATTTATGAATAACGGATCGATGGGATGGATATTTATGTTATGTCCATCTTATTTTATTTCTGGAATGTATTTACTTTCCCTTGTTTCAGTGCAAATGGATAAGTGATTGATACGTGCTGAATTTTCTTTTCCTTTAATATATTATTTTTTTGCTGCGCTATTAAGTAGTCTTTATGGTGTTATCTTATTTCTCACGAATTCCTTTGACGTGTAATTTCTCATGCTTTCTGTTTTATTCTAAACATTTTTATCATAGTTTTTCGACAGTTTAGTGAACAGTCCGTTCTACGTTTCGAGTTTTACGTTATGCATATATTATTAAACTGGTATCTTAGTTGGATGCTGTTATCATTGTTTTACTGCATCCAAATAACAAATTCCCTGATCTCTGATATCAGAAAAGTGTACTATACTCATCAATAACAGCACATTAACATTAACGCCGCTGCGCTTCTTTTGATCGAAATCGGAAAGGTTCTATATCGGTTGAGTAAGTATCCTTGGAAAGAAGAACATTTCATATTCCCAAAGAAAACACCAATTTCTTTCTGATCACGCCTACGCTAACATTGAGTTGTCTGAACCTCTTCACAGGCCATTTAGACATGAATAATTGATTTCAAGTCTAAATGGTTTTCTTGATTGGATGCAAAAGCATATTTGCAACAACATTTACAAAAATTAAGAGATAAATAAATATACAGAGCCAGGATAAATATACATAGCCTTCAGAAAGTATTGTTGCAACTGAGATATACCCCAAGCAACAAGAGAAGTCGCTAAACGATTGGCCAAGCATCGCAGCCATCTGATATACGCCACCCGTATTTTGCCAATGTCACCTTTGCATTGGCGCGACATCGGATTTTGACCATATTTTTTTCTGTCGCCTCTGAAGATCGCTTTTTCATCGGGGCGAACTCCTACGGCGACTTAGTGAAAAAGACCGGCTCAAAGCAATCGGCCCATAGTCGCCTCGATGTCGGGAAAGTTGCTTTTCCTAGGTGGCGCTATGCGAACATATTTTAGAAATTTCCCATGAATCACCTGGCGTGTATTGGATTTTGAAATTCAACCAGCAACGCATACTGTCATTTCAAGAAACTTGGTAAGTGTAAAGTTTTTATTATTATATATTTGTAAATAATATATTATTTATTCTAAATAGTGAATAAAAAAGATTATTTTTGTTGAAGCCGTTTGAATTCGTTGCTTACCTGAAACATGGAGTTGCACGTGATATTATTAGCGTTAGGCGTAAGCGACCATTATCATTTCTTTTCTTGTTTGTATTCTTTTCAAGTTATTTTATTTCCTATCTTTTTTTTTGTGTGTCTGTTCTTAAATTATTGCAGATATTTTTCCATTTCATTTACAATGCCTTTCCTTTTGTTAACAAAAATTTCTAATGAAAAAAGTTTTTTAAAAAATATTAAATTGCGTTCTTATGTTTTGATTTTGCAATAACATTTGTTATTATTTTTATTTCGACATAAGGCTAAAAAAATAGATTAGCAGAATATATTTATTGTAAATTTCAAAAAAAAAAATCTTTAAAACTTGCAATTATGTAGTTATATTTGAATACTCTTATGTGAATAGTTTATAATTATTTCACCTTTCATAAAATAGTAACATAAATTTTACACCCATTAGTTTATATTATTTTTCTCTATTGTCCTAAACATTATTATAATATTTGCCTATATAGTTCATTATCAGATTGAAAACATTATCAAGCTTATGAAGTTCTATATATCTATTTTACTCCTTAATTACATATCTCCAATTGTCAACAAATATTTTATTTGTACTTTTAAAAGAAGTGAAAGCTCAATCATTATTCTAATTAAGGAATATGTTTTTTAGGTTCATCAAATCTGCAAAAAGAAGCTCTTCTGCTTGTTAATTACTCATCTCCAATTGTCAACAAATGTTTTATTTGTACTTTTAAATGAAGCGAAATCTCAATTACCATTATAATTGTTTTCTAGGTTCAGCAAAAAGGAAAAATGAAATGTATAATTTTTTATATGTAGCTGAAGATTCAGTTATACATATATATAATATTTATATAAATGTGTGTGGATTTTTAGAAATTTCAAACTCTTCAAGTATTACATAATAAATAAAGTTTAAATAAATTTTTTATAAATTACTTTGTGTCAATATTATTTATTCTTCTAAATTATAAGTCATAGTTTCAGGATTTTGCTTGAATGTATAAGTCATTACAGAAAATTCAGTAAAAAATTTCAAGTAAATTATTATTTTACTTTGTATTTCTAAAATATTATTTAATGAAGGTCTTTGTAAATAAATTGTTTTGCATAGTTGTTTTTCTTTTCTCCTAAAAATAAAGAGGGGAAAATAATAATTAAAAAAATATTTGTCTAAAGAAATTTTGTATAATTGAAAGTAGTGTTTACATTTTTAGGTATGGAGTTTTTGTGAAATATTCAGAGTTAATCATAGATCAAATTTGGTTCTTGTGCCATTAAACAAAACCAAACTAATCATAGATTTTTTAAAAAATTAGAAATTTGAAGTAAATTGTTAATTTGTGCTTTTAAAATGTTATCAATTGGACATTAGCTAACACTAACATTTGTAATGAAGTATAAAATTTCTACACCATAAAGAAACTTTGTAAGTTAATAATAAATAAGATTTCGCATAAGTGAAAGAAGTGTATTTTTGTGCATGGAATTTTTGTGAAACATATTTTTCACATATTCAGAGTTAATCATAGATCAAATTTGGTTATTTTGCCACAAATCTAAACCTCACTAAACATAAATTATGAAAATATTAGAAATTTGAAGTAAGTTATTAAATAAGAAGTAAGTTTGTGCTTGTAAATTGTTGTATTGAATATTAGCTAACACTAACATTTATAATGAGGTTTAAAATTAATGCAATATGAAGTAACTCTGTAAATTAATAGTAAATAAAATTTCCTATAATGGGAAGAAGTGTTCCATGTTTGGGTATGGAATTTTTGTGAAATATTCAGTGTTAATCCTTAATTAAATTTGGTTCTTGTGCTACAAAACCAAACAACTAAATATAGATCAAGAAAATATTAGAAATTTGAAGTAAATTATTAATTTGTGCTTGTAAAATGTTGTATGTTGGACATCAACCGACACTAACATTTATAATGTGTAAAATTTCTACAACTTGAAGAAACTTTGCATGTTAATAGTAAATATAAGGAATTTTGTAGAATTGAAAGAAGTGCTGCATTTTTGTGTATGGAATTTTTGAGAAATATTCAGTGTTAATCAAAGATCAAATTTAATTCTTGTGCCATAAAACCAAACTAATCATAGATAATAAAAAAAATATTAGAAATTTGAAGTAAATTATTATTTTGTGCTTGTAAAATGTTATCTATTGGACATTAGCTAACACTAAAATTTATAATGAGGTATAAAATTTTTTCATGAAGTAATTTTGTAAAATCAATAGTAAATAGAATCAGTAAAATTGAAAGAAGCGTTACATTTTTGTATATGGAATTTTTATGAAACATATTTGTGAAATATTCGGGGTTTAACATTGATCAAATTTTGTTATTTTGCTACGAATCTAAACCTCACTAAACATAAATTATGAAAATATTAGAAATTTGAAGTAACTTGTTAATTTGTGCTTGTAAAATATTTTCTATTGAAGAAACATATAATAGGAATTATATAATTTAGTGTTTTAAACTATTTTTAACCAATGCATTAAATTTTAGGGTGTTAAAATAGGAATTTGTGTTTTATTCATTATTCTTTAGGAATTATTTGTTTATTGCTCACATTAAGCAATATAAAATTGTGTATAGTAAAAAAAAAAAAAAAAAAAAAAAATTAATAAGAATTATATATTTTTCTGTTTCGAATTTTTATAAAATAGCTTTTAAAAACAGACGATATAGGCAATATATATAATACATCTACTTTTAAATTTCTAATATCAGTTAAAATCATACTGATTAATTATATAATTGAAACTATGATTATGTTAACATTTCTTCCCATGCATTAAACAATGAAAATAAATAGGAAATATCAATGAAGGAAATAAATCTTATATGTAGATAGATGTTCAGGGGATCAAATTTAAAATTATTTCAGATAATTTTAACATTTGTTTATTTTTTTTAAAGAACAGTAAAAAAATGTCATTTAAACATTTTATAGGGTAAAATTGTGGTAAAATCTATGCTATAATAATAGTTAAAAAAAGTTGGAAGAATTGTTAGAATGACATTTTCCATGAATTTTTATCGAAAACAAGTATTTTATGGAATTTTAAATTTATCAAAATAAATAACAAACACTATTATTAATAGGTAAAAAAGAAAAGTAAACTATTCAAAATATCTCGTATTTTCAGGCTTTTGACAAAATTTTGAAAGTATGATAGTTTTAAATATTATGACACTAGTTTCTAGAGTTTGAGAAAATTGAATAACCATTAAACTAATATTTCAATTTGACACCAGCAAGTGTTCAGAAATAAATTGCCTATTGATTGGCATTTGGTTGCTCATTGCTAAAATACATGGGGAAATGATTGGTATTGGGTCGCCCATTGCTAAAACACATGGGGAAATGATTGGTATTAGGTCGCCGATTGTTAAAACACATGGGGAAATGATTGGTATTGGGTCGCCGATTGTTAAAACACATCGGGAAATGATTGGTATTGGGTCGCCCATTGATAAAACAGGTCGCGAAATGATTGGTATTGGGTCGCCCATTGCTAAAACACAAGGGGAAATGATTGGTATTGGGTCGCCGATTGTTAAAACACATCGGGAAATGATTGGTATTGGGTCGCCGACTGTTAAAACACATCGGGAAATGATTGGTATTGGGTCGCCCTTTGATAAAACAGGTCGCGAAATGCTTGGTATAACGTCGCCCGTGATAATAACAAGTCGCCAAAGGATCGGCAAATTCGTCGAAAACAAGTCGGGGCGACCATCGCGCGGCGTACCGCCGGGGGACATGACCAATGTCGGGGCGAGATCGCCTCCGATCTCGCCCCAATCTCGCTCGTTCCGTGGGGCGATGCTTGGCCAATGGTTGGCCAACGATCTTTTGCTGCTTGGGACATATGATTAATAAAGCATGGATATTGCACATCACAAAGCTTTTGCCTAAAGAAAAATACTTGTTGTATGATATTGAAAATAAAAAAGGATATCAAAAAAAATAAAAAAAAAATTGAATTAAAATGCAGACATAGGTAAGGCAAAAATATAAAATACCTCTCTCTCTCTTTATATATATATATATATATATATATATATATATATATATATACAAGAAAGTGATTAAAAAATCACTGGATTCCATGGAAATTTTGTCGCTTGAGTCAATTGTTTAATTTTAATTTGGAGAGAAAAGAATTTCTTGAGACCAATTTTATATTTCTGATCTCAATTCTTGACGATGGATTAATAAAAACACTGGCACCATAGGACCAATGTTGTTACATATGTGGTCCAGTGGATCATGAATTTCAAATTGCCTTTTCAACCGTTTATTCTTGAAAGTTACGTGAAACTATATATACTACGTACATTAATTTTGCTTTGGGAGTAAATTATTAGAACATTGCCGTCCCTACCATCCATACGTTCCGTTGTTTTCCATATAAGTCAATCAAGGCTCATACCCAGTAGAAGATGGCATCAAAAGCGCCATCTGGAGGAACAGAAATTTGTAACAAATGTTGTTAGAAATTTTGGTTATGTGAAATGAAATAGTTAGGATGCAGATGTTAGCAGTAAACATTCATCAAAGCCTCAAAATATCACTTATTCTGCTGTTAAATCTCCTCAGATATGTTGGATATGGATAATGTCCTGTTTCGGACATGATTTCTGTCCTAACGGTACTGATATAGGCTTGATATTTAAAAAAGATGAGAAGTAAATTCCTTCAAGTATCTCTGCTATCGAATTCAGTCTACCGGATTTAGGTGGAGATGCAAAATCTTGGGTAAAGGATAGTGAGTTGGGAACTATTTTAAAGTGGTTTTCTTAGAAAAAAGAAGATCTGCTGTCTCACAAATCAGAAACACCTACATTTTGCGATACTTGAACAAATCGTCAAATGTAGATTGATAAATATGGAAAATATCACACTTTTGTAAATGAATTGTTTTAATCAAATATTTTGAGGGCATAAATATCTCGAAGCCTATTTGTAATAGATATTCATTTATATGATTATTATAAAAATAACTCCTGAATTGGTGCCTTTCTTCAGCCTCTGTGCCACATCAACGGTAATAAATTTGACCTCGATACATTTCGCGTACAGCAGACCACCTTATACAACGATGCTTTGGAAAAATCAGGTCTAGAAACAAGGAAAACTCTGACTCCGAAACCAAAATATTAAAAATTGTCCACCACGCTCCTTGATTCTCAAGAAATAAAGCAGGTTCAATTTTTAGTTAGAAAAATTTATGTATAAAATAGGCAAAATAGGATCCAGTTTGTTATTTCCTTGTGCCATTGACTGCATTTACGATGTAGACTTACCCTCATTTTGATTGGTTAAATAATCTTTTCTATATTTTGCTATAAATTTCTTGATAGCAGTTATTGCCACTATGATAAGCGATAAAAATTTACTAATTTCTTAAATAAAATTTTAAATATATTTGCTTTTATTACAACTTTCCCAGAAAGTAATTGTCCCAAGACCGAAGAAAACGGTAAAAGTTGGTAAGATTTGAAAAAAAAAATGAGGCAATAAAATAAAAAAAAATGCTTGATATTTTTTGAAAATATTATAAATGAACAATTAAACCAATCCTTTCATCCTGGCCTAGGGGTAGCGCGTTTTCCGCGTAATAGGGTGTCCCGGGTTCGAATCCTGGTTCGGGCATGGTTGTTCTTTATCCTGTGTTCTATCTGCGTGGTGAGGGAAAGAGCCCCACCCTCTCCCCGGTAAAAAAAAAAAGGGGGTTGAGGAAGCGTGTGTGTGAGTATCATCTTCATTTGAGCTGGGAGTCGGACTTCTTTCCTAGGGTGCTCAGGGCTCTTTACAATCAGAAACAGCTGCTCAAAACTCGGTTTAAAATCGCTGACTTTGTCAGTGGGCTTGTATATGGCAAGTGCCATAAGTAATAACAACAACATAATTAAGCTAATAAAATAAGTAGTTACAAACAAGGAATCGCAATACGTTTACAAATATACACAGTTTTCTAAAAAATTACTGTTACATATGGCCCCAGTTACAATAGTAGTTACTTAATTGTAAGCACATTTGAGAATCGGTTAAGAGACCGTTATTTTTATTGATTACCAATAAATACCACTGTAAATAGAATTAGGAATACAAATACAGAGTTGAAAATAAAAATATGAATACATTACCAGAATTTTAAATAAAGATATGAATACAAAAACAGAATTGTAAATAAAATTATGAATATAAAAATAAAAATTATTATATGCAAAGTTTGAGAAGAAATTTGCTTTTGCGTTTTTGAAATTATGCCATCATTTCCAACCGCTCATATTCATTTAACATGCAGTTGTAAAATATTTGAAAAGAATAAATTTATTTGTAGAAAATGCCATTTAGTATATTGTTTCCGAAGAAAGACAACTGTGGAAGTGAAGAGCAATAATACATCATTTTTTTTATATTGCTTCTTTATTCTGAACGTAAAGAAAAGGTTAACCACTTTATTGTTGAATGAAACACGCTCTAGACTAAAAGAACAACAAATAACATCATGCTACACAAATTTCTTTCATAGCAGACATTATGTTCAATGGGAATGTTCCAGAAAAGTTCTATTCAGATAGGTATTCAATTATTTTGTTTCCATAAATTCTATTACACTACTGGAGGTTTGCCAACAGTTTCCTTGTCAATAAACCCGCCTGAACTGACAAATAAAATAAATACTTACAATGCATTCGGATGTTAGTGTAAATGTTATCGATTGCAGAGCAAAAAAATATGTTAGAGAAAATGTTAGTTGTTTTCTTTTATCGCATTCATTTCATGAATGAATTCCCTTGTGAATGGGTATAAAAATTTATATTTTTGTTTGATTAAAAAAATAACAGTATGGCTCGTATGATTAAATTTCTCAGACAGAAAAGGTTTCTGCCTCATTAAATTGTTCAGATAAAATAAAAAGTTCTTGAATTTTAAGATTGCACGCTCATTTATTTTATTTTCTAATTAAAGATTAAATGAATTAATTTAAAATGAAGTTGATATAAAGATTTTATCTCACACCTTTTTCATAAAGAAGGTAAAATTTTAATACAATATATTAAAAACTGTTCGAGTTTGATAAATAAACTATTCAAAAAGATAATAAGTTTAAGAATATTCTGTTTTTCTTTCTTTGAGAAGATAAAATTTTTATTGTCATTATTTCATTTCAATTTAAAGAAATATTATGATATTTCGGACACTGTGCTTTTCAAAAATTTCCAACCGATATAAAAATATATCTTAATATTCTAAAAATTAATCTTTAAAAACAAAGGATTATGTGAATACATTCCATTTTAATAGCAATATTTTTAATAAATGAAATGTATATGTATATATGTGTATTTGGTAAAGAAATATGGGTAAAAATAAGAATACTTGCATTTAAAATAATCTATGAATAACAAAAGTTACAATGAATCAAAATGTTTCATTTCTTTCCAAAATCTCATTTATATAATGTTTTTTTTAATTTATTTTCCTCTTTTTCTGAGAAATAAGACTCTATGTCGGTCAGTTGATATCGCTCAGGGTTACAGAAAAAAGTAAACATTCCATTAATACTGAAAAGAATTTTCAAATTTTAGAATTGTCAGAAGCATTTAATCCTATAAGAAATAGCTCTCTGTTAAGGATTCTTCATATATCAGCTGCAGCATAGCACATAATTAAGAAAAAATGTGTACTGAAAAGAATTTTAATACGATTCTTTTAAATAACCAGACGAACAGAATAAAATATTATTTACAAAAGAAAATATTATGAACTATATTAAGTATCGCCTTTTTTATATTTCTAGGCTTTAACAAATTTTATTTATTTTTATTTTTAAAAATCAAAAATCTCTATCAATTCATAATTTTGAAATCTTGGAAGAAATAATATAATATAATAAATGTAAAATGAGAATATAATAAATTTTAAAATGCCGAAGATGGTATCTTAGTAATATTAACTTATTAAAATGTGCGAGAGGAAAGTCTTTGTAAGACCTCAAGCGACAATAGTTCCACCTTAGTCTATAAAAAAATAACATTCCTTGAATAAAACTTTCTCTAAAAGTTGCACAAATTTCGGATGATTGATATGAAAACATTAACGTTTAATGATATTATAACTTCTACTTCAAAAATAGCATTATTATAAAATTTAAGACTGATATATTAATTTTTATAACCCACACTTAATTATATATATATATATATATATATATATATATATATATATATATATATATATATATATATATATATATATATATATATATATATATATATATATATATATATATATATATATATATATATATATATATATATATATATATATATATATATATATATATATATCATTTTTGTAAAAGGCAATAAATTTAATAATTACATAATGCATTGTCGCAAATCGCTTGAATATGGAGAAACATAAAGTATTGTTATGATTTTTTTTTTAGATTTATGAAATTTAGTAGAAAAATATTGCGATATTTTTTTTTAATTTGGAAGAAGTTTAAAAATACTTTGCTCGATTACATGCTTGTTGTAAATTATGCGCAATAAAAGTTCTAAAATTTTCATTAAATTTTAATATAAAAATTTAACTAAAATTTTGAAGTACTTTCCAACGAAATCATCTATCATCATATCACACGACGCGTACTGGAGGTAGTATTCCAACATATAATCATTTTCATGTTGAAATATTTTATCTGCTATATTTCATGCCCATTTCAAAAAGTATTTTATATAAGAATATGAATGGATTTGTTTATTTATATCTTTATATGCTTCTGAAAGTACAGACAGTCAATCCTTTGTTGGATTTAGCTCAAAATTTGAAAGATATCTAGATTATGGACGATTATTCTGCTTATTTGTATTTTATTTCTCAGAGCAGAGTTTGCTCAAAATTTGTTAGAAGTCTACAAAGTTGGTATTAAAACCGTACCAAATTTCACCCGTCCAGATCAAAACGCTTTTGAGTTAGACAGACAGACAGATATTTTCCAAATTTTTCGCTCTCAGGGAGATCAAAAGCGTTCAGATTCGTCAAAATCAAGAATTCGAATGTATTGACGATTACTATATTTTCTCGATACTATATATAACAGAAAGGGAAAACCTAAAATATTTTTATCTCTGATTGATTGATTTAATTGAAAAAAATTTTAAAATTATTAAATTACATTTAAAATTGCAAAATTACATTTTGCCATATATAATGCTCTAACGCAGCAATAACAACGTCTTTATTAAATTCGAAAATTTAAATTATATTTTCCAGCATCTCCTATGTTTCTCATTTTTAACGTCAGATGATTTCGGTGATTTTAATTGAATTTCAATAAAAGAGAATTCTTTAAATATTAAAGAAAATAATATTAGAAAAATTTCCTTACATAGAAGCTGTCTTTAAAGATATGTAAAGTAAAAACATGTAAAAGTGGTTCAAAATGTAGTTTTTTTATTGAACATTTTATGAAAAACAAATTTGTTGAACTTTCAACAATTTTTATTGAAAGCATGGTTAAATTGATGGTTTCTCGATTACTAGTAATCCACAATCAACACTGAAAATCTATGCATATGAAATCTTTTCACGAAACGCTAAATATAAAATGCTTTTCAATATTGATACATCAATATTAGTTAAAAGTACTACAATAGGATTTTTTATTAAATATTAAATGGAATTTACAATACTTTTTTTCTGATTAAATACATTCCATAAAAAATATGTAATGAAGAATCAAAGTATACCTTTTTTTAAACTATAAATGTCATGGATTTGCTGGAATATAAAGTTTGTTATATTTACTAATAAAAACCACATTTCTGAAAAATGCCTATAAACGTTAACAATGAATCCAGAATCTGAAATAATAGAGCATATGTCAAAAAGAATCAATAAAGATATTTGCACAAATATATTCCTCATAATGCCCTATTTTACCTCAACAACGTCTATATAATATCAAGTATACAAGTCATTTTAGTCAATTTCTCGATTTAGAATCAATCAATATTACTATGCCCATCTTTCTATATCACTTGCTAATCACTCGCCTTCATATTTAAGTGAATATATTTAAGTTTTTAAAATATTTAAAGACATACGTTAAATAACATTTCTATTGAAATATATGCTTCTTTCCAAAGAAATTATGTAAAGATTATCGTGCTACAATATATTTATGGCATCCCAAGTTCAGAGTTCCAAAATTTTCCGATTTTTGTACCTCTGTCTGAACAAAGACATTTCACGAAGTTTTACAAGAAACTTCAACAATTACTTTTGGGAAGTTAAGCATAAATTATATTAAAAAGTAAAAGCTTTCTATGTCTTACGAAATAAAGCCTTGAACAAATTTTAATAAATGTAATCAGTGGAATGGGTGCATGTGTTAATCACTGTCACGATCAAATTAGACGTAACTATCTTTAGTTCGTTCTCTACATTGATTTTCTTTTGGCATTTTGATTGTATAATCTTTTGTGCTGGGAACCGAATTTTTTGCAAAAAAAGGGAAATAAATAGATTTGAAATTTAGTGATCTTTGTAATTATGACTATGATATATCTCGCAGTAACTTAATAGGCAGTCGAGTTTTCCAAAGTCGTCAAGGCGCATGGTTTGGGAACATTAGGCCAAGGTCATTAAAAGAAAACCGCGAGTCTCGATTGTTTTAAATCTAAATTTAAGATATATATTAGAATAAAAAAGACATAAAAGTCGTTACAAGATTAAAACAAGAATCGAGAAACCATACATTGGGAGTTTAAGTTACTAAACAATTTAAACTTATGACAAATGATTATCTGATTCTCATTTATCAGCCATTTTAATTAATGTAATAAGGTAAACCGAGTTTGATTGAGATTTTAAGGAACATTATTATTTTAAAAAGAGTAAAATTTATGTCATAGCGGTATTTGCATATAAAAGTTAATTTCAAAAAATCGTTTGACATCGAATTAATTAACATGACTTCATTCGTTTTAGTTGCTTATGAGCAAAAAAAATAATTCTATTTTGGATAACTCTCTTCAATATTTGAAAATTCAAAAAGTTTCGTTAAAAATTGATTGCGTGGTGCAATCTAAAGTTCTTATTATTTCGTTTATTAAATCATGTTTCAGTATTTTTGCAAAGAGAGAGAAATGTCCTTTTATTTATTGTAAATACATGTTTATATGGATACTTTATTTTCATTACTATTTAAAATTTAATTTTTTCTTATTAAGGATTACTCAGCTTTTCCACAAAAAGAAAACATAATTGTCATTGTTCCTGTACATTACTTATGGAAAACACATTACATGATGTACAAGGTATCTTACTTAACTTTCTAATAAAGTACCAGAAATAGAATACAGTAAATAAAACATCACTAAGCAATGTATATTTAGACAAAAATATTCTAATTTTTAGACATAGCTCTTAGAAATATGTTCCATACTATTTTGACTAGTGATCGTTTTTTATTTTCAAAGCAATTTTATTCAAATTACCGCTTATACTGTTAGTTATAAAGAGACGAAACCTGTAGCTTAAGCCGTAATTACATATCGGAATATACTCCTTAACAAAGTAACACCACAAAGATCTTCACTCGACATCATTTGTGATTATACAAAAGTTTATGCGAGGAAAAAAAAAACAAATGTTCCACGGGTAGAACTCTCTTCAATAAGCAGTATCATTTATCAAAACGAGTCGACCATGTTAATGCACTTCAACAGAAGGACGCGATGAGATATTGTTTCATTAAATCCGACAAATTAAGTTCAGACTCGGCGGAGGAGGGGAAAAAAATGTTGCGTAATTTAATAAAATTAACAATCTACCAAACGAAAGCGCCAAACTTTATACCATTGCTCGGGTGCTTTGAATCACCACTGGAATAATGAACGAGTAATTAACTTAATTGCCCGGATTGCAGTAAACAACGAAGTCCGCCAAGCTGATTGCAGCGAAGTGATCTCATCTTTCATGCTTTTCATAATTAGCTTTGTAAAATGGCCTCGGTAACATTTTGGCTAGTTGGCGTTGCGCAGGGGAGGAACATGATTTCTGAAAACTTGTTCGGAAACGCGTTTTACGTAAATTATAGGTAAGTAAATTGTTCTGTTATCCTGAATACCAAACCTTCAACACATGTCATCGTCACTCGCAGAGCAGAAAGCAGTTGATTTCTATTCTGAAATGGTTGAAATAATGCCTGATGATAAATAACTGCGGCTTGCGGCCTAAATGGAATTAATGCGTTTGAATGAAAGTTTATTTTGAATTATCTTAATTGCTTCAAATTCGTATGAACTTCGAATTATATCTACGATTGTTCTGAAATAATGACAGTAGCTATAATTATCTTGTAATTATAATTCTAAACTTTTAATTACTGTTTTTAAATTATCGTCATTTTAAATAAATTATAATAAATAAAAAGTTTATTATTTTTTATTATTTAAAATATAATCAAAAATATTTCCAGCTAAGCCTTCTGCATCATGAATCGAATCTTGTGCATGACATCGAAAAATTCAATTTAAATATTTTTTTTCTAAAATGTTTAAATGCTCTTAAATTACAATATGATTAATTTAAATTATTAAAAAAAACTAATTAAAATCAAATTTATGTGTCATCTCTACTAATCCCACTACTAGCCTAAAGGATAATATTTAAAGAACTATGCACTTATATTCTTTGGAGGATGGGAATTCATATCACAAAGTGAAATTTTGAAATCTAAGTAATATAAAATTAAGCAAGATTTTTACATTCCTTCATGGGAGATTTCCTAAATATTATAGTGCAAAAATAAAATTTATATCATCTTAAAATTCATAAGATTATGCTTGTTTCCAATGATGTCAATTTAATTACTATATAATTTTGCCTAAATTTAATTAAGCCTTGAAATAGTTTTAATTATTTTTTACAACAATATTTTCAATGTTTTAAATGAAACCAAATCGTTTCTATCGTTGATACTATATTTACCTGGTTATAAATTTTAATCTCGTGGAAGATGACCGATGATATGGCCGCTTATATTTCCAAATTGATCAAGTTTTTGTTTAATACATGCTTTTAGCAAAGTTTTGTATAATGTGATAATTAAAATTAATTTTTAACTTTAGAAGTAGGAAACAATATTTTTTTTATTTAGATAAATTTTAATTACTTTACTTATTATTTAGCTTTTATTTTGATGTCTTGATTACTTATTATACTATGTTGAATGTTCTTTTGTTGAATACGGGAATTTTTTATTATATAATCATCTAATATATTATGTACATTATAATATTATATTAATAATAATAAAAATAATATAATTATAGATAAAGTAAGTTTTAAAGTAAAGTTTTCTATATTATTATATATAACTAATATAAAATTATTTCCTAATATTTTCATCCATTTATTTAAGATTCTTCTCAAGAAATGGTCAACTGTAAAATGTTAAATTATATCTCTGAAAAGATACCAGGAAGGAAAAAAGGGCCAGATTGGAGGAAGAAATCCAAGATTTGTCTAAGCAAGATTAATGGATTTAGTAAATTCTTATTATCCATATTCTATTAGGACAACAAGAAGTATGCTTTTGCTTACCTTATTACTGAATACCATTACTCCAAATACTATTATCCTTTCAATAACAACTAATGAATTGAATTTTTTTTTATCAATCTTATATTTTACATAATGGGTTACGTCTGAAATATTGAATTGGATCAAAGATTTCAAAATCCATTAACTCAGAACTAGGGAATAATAAGATAAAATGGCAATATTATTTGAGAATAAAGCATAATTACATTTTAAACATGATGCAATATCCTTAATTCTCTCCTTTGCATCGATTATTTTCCTATGAAACATGCTGTGATTTATATAGAAAGGCAGAGTTCGATTCTATATATTTTACCCAAGGGATGCAACTAATAATCACTACAAGGGTAATTTGTCATAAACGTGTCTCATCCCAAGATAATATTAGGATAGGGAGAGAGGGGAAACTGTTCTGATTGTAGAGATTATCAGATAAAGGAAAAAATTAAAGGATATTAAGGAAAGTGTAGGAAATAAAGTAAATAAAATTCTATATTCCTTTCCTTACCTCAGTTTCAAAGAAGAGTAAAAACATATGATTTATAATACATGAATGATATAATAAACGACTTAAATCAAAATTATACTTGGCATGGAGTTCAGATTGAACTTTTTAACTTTTTATGTAATTTAAAATACCAATTGAAGAAAGAGAACACGAGAGCGAGGATAAACTATAAATCTTGAAATCTGTTTCTTGAATCTGAAATTTATATATAAAATATATATATATATCATTTTCTAATGCAATCCCCAAATATTGAAAAATATTTTGTTATAATTTTGATGAAAATGATGCATTATGGTTTTCCATTATTTGAAGGAAAAACACTGTAATAAATGGATCATTTGCAAGCAATTTCTTATTTCTTCCTACTCTTATAAAATTTGCAGGGTTTCAGTAGCAATTAATTACTTTATAAGTATATTATAATAGGATCTTCCTTCAGGAACTCATTAAGTGGTGAGTCTTTATTTCAATTGGATTTTTTTAACGTTACGAATTAAGAATTACAAACTAAGAATGTTCTGAATATATCTATAAACAACCATGTTATGAAAATTTTCAAATATTTATATAGATCATTTGCTTTTTTTAGAAAATTTTTCTTCTTACAAGATTTAAATATTATCTATTTTTTTGAAATTATATTAAACATTCAGCATGTTGCGAATTATTTTTATGCCATACATTAGCAGCTTATATTCAAAAATACTTTTTATTTCTGTGGAAATTAGTCAAGTCTTATCGAAGAAGAATAGTACAATTGGAAAAAACTTATCTAAATTTAGTGTTTTCAACCTAATTTTATTGAAAACTGAGAAGTTTAAGGATTGATACTGTGGTATTATTTCAAAACTTTGAAATTAGTTCCAACATTTACAAATGAAATCGAAATTAAATGATGACAAGCAGAAATTCTTGTCTCAATTATATACCTCATATTGACAAACTATATATTAAAGTCAATTTTGAATGTCTACAGTTTTTAAAGGTTAAAATTTAAATGCTATGATACCGTTTATTTGCATTAGAATGGTTTTTCTTTCAAATTGTCTACCAACATATTTTTAATATTTGACATTTATGTTAATAATTATGATGTTTTATTCCATCTATTCCATCTAATTCCATCCTGACTTTTTGCATTATAAGTAAAATCCTGCTTCATCATTTTCTTCTTTTTTTTAAATCCAGCAGTTTTACTATTCTCTAAACGATTTTTCAAAGTATTAACAATTTTTTAAAAAAATTATAGAATAGGTTTCACTATATTTAAGAATGGGTAATGATACTTTCATAAAAGAGTGTCAGCTAGGGAAAAAAGAATAGAACAGGATTAATCTCAAAATGAAGCAAAGTGCGCTAACAAGATCGATACAATCTTGGGAAATTACCGTCTTGGGAGTTTCACGAAATATAATTTTTTACAAGCAATCGTGTTCTTAACAAAAGAATCGATCACGTTTAATAAAGCTCTCAGTAAAAATAGAAAGTTAAAAAAAATGTACAAAAAATATTGAACCAATGTGTCAAAATCGAAAAAAGGATGTTACAGTTTTTTTTCCGGCTTGTTCTCTAAAGTTCATCATTGAATGTTAGACAAGAAAAAAAAAATCGAACAAGCTGGTGTTCATTCAAAAGTGAAAAAAATTAAGTTCATTAATTCACCATAAGCAAGAAATTATAATATCAAGTTTTTTTCTACTGAAAAGTGAATGATTTCTTATTAATAGAATTCATAGGAGAAAGCTAATTATCTAAAACAAATTTCTCAATTGAAATCAACATGTTTTAATTTTTTTATGTTAAACTTCTCGGAAAATAGTAATTCTTGAAAGATATGCATTTAGGTTTAAGAATCACATTCAATATAATGAATTAAGGACAAAATTTCAGTTATGAATGAAAAGTATAATAAACCCATTTCATAAGAATATTTAAAACTTCTCTTAATTTATATTCATGAAAGTCATAAATATTTTGTTATATTCCCTCATGGGAAAATTCTATTTGTATATAGTTTATAGGTTTAAGTAATTTTATAAAATTGCATTATGAAATCCAATGAATTATCATTTTATGGATAATGATGTTGTGATCAACAGGTTTTAATTTAACGATTAAAGTTGTTCATAACCAAAAATGAAGAGGGATTCTGATGTTATTTAATTTAGTTTTTTTTTTTCATTTTAAAATTTGGTGACCTAATTATGTCATATTTTTCTTTTACTAATTTGTATTTCATTCGAAAAAATTTTATTTCCTTTATACGAAAAAAATTATGAAAGTAAAACGAAATGGAACGATTCCGACTTCTATAATGCCTTCTTATATTGGCCGATATTTATAGTTTTATAATTCGAATACGAAACGGAGAATGGTATTTTAAATTATTATGCATTTAAAAAAAATAACTTTTTTCGGATTCATCAAGCAATTTTTAATTTATTACTAAGCATATTCAATAACAAAATATAGATAAATTGAATGAATGATATAAAAATTTAAATTTAGCACTTTCGTTAGATAAGTTATTAAAAGATATTTAAATTTGTTCCATATTACAATTCATCATATTAAATATTTTAATTCAAAAGTGAATGTTTCATAAAAATATTCGATTTCTCCGATTTCGAAAAAATAAATACCTTTAAAATGATTCATTTGATATTTTATTTAATTTTTTAATTGATACATATTTAATTTTATTTTCCAATTTCTTTTATACTAAAACTATAAATAATTGGCATATTATCATGATGAATATTCAAACAAAAATCATCTATTCAATTAAAGTTGCAAAAAATGAATTGAGAAATGTAAAAAAAGACAGAAACATAAACGATTATATGCCTGTATCACATTTGAAAGATATCATTAAGTTTAAATCAGATACAATTAAGTTTATAAATTATCACAACAATATGAAATGAATTAAAATTCTCATTTATTTGCTACCGATTTTAAGAAGATAACAAATTCTAGACAATCAATAATGTTCATAATATTTTAAAAGTCTATAAAATTGAGATAATTCATTATTTTATTGACTGCTTATCTAAAAAATGTTCACCTTTTAAATATATTAGGCTAATTTTTAAATTTTTAAAAGTACTGCTTCGTATTTTTATCCCAGCCAAAATAATTTAGAAATATACATTTGGAAGGAACTGCTGAAGACTACACTCCAGTTTATCCATACCTCAAAAGATACTTCTATAAAGAATTTTAAATAAATGAATAGGCCTCTTTCGTAGCTTACTTTATAATGTCAGTGAATAGCGATGGAGATAGGCCTTAAAATCGTATCGACTGTCATGAAGCTGATTTCGAAAGAGGCATTATCCCATTAGCCGCTGCAGGTAAATCCATGTCTTCCGTTTTATTGGTCATTAAAATCAATTGAATAAAGGAAAAACATTAGATGGTGAAATTCTTTGAGGATAGGAGAATTGGTTTGAAAGACTACAGTAGCTAAAATATAGGCTTTTACTTTAAGTTTATTTAAGAATTTTTCAGACTTTCAACGCAACCTTTTACTTATTAAATCTGCCAATATGACAATAAAAATACTTTTTTATTAATTGCTGGTCTTGTAATAATTAAAATAGCAATTATATTAAAAAATGATAAATCATGTATTTTGATTATGACATCTATTGGTAATCATGCGAAGTAAATGTATAAGCGACAATAGTTTTGGTTTTAACAATTTATATTATTTTATTGTTATCATTTCGAAAGTTTTCCTTTTATTGAGTTATTCAGTGCATTAAGACTCCAAAATGCATTTTCGACATTCATTTTTTTTTGATTCGAAGAAATCGGTTGCCGAAGCCCATCAGGCACTTTTAGAAACTTATGGTGATGCTGCTCCGTCATATATCAATTGTCGGCTTTGGTTACAATGATTTAAGAGTAGTCGATGACAAAGGACGGCCTAGAAGATCAAAAAAATTCGAAGACAATCAGCTGAAAGACTTATTATATGAAATGAAAAAAAGCTGTAAAAAATGGTAGAAAATATTTTGATTGATATATATTGTAAAAATTTTTCTCAATAAATGCTTTTTAAAAATGCGAAAAATACATGCAAACACCAAATATATACAGTGTCTCACAAAAGTGATGGGACACTTGTGCTTTACAAAAGGAAACTGTAATAAAATAAATAAATAAACATATACAAAAATTTTTTGGGTGTGTCTCATATTCAAAGCTAGTAATAATTATTACATAACATACATTTTCTCAAAATATTTAAATATTAATTTAATAAAAATACAATTGTTTAGAACGGAGCAAAAAATGGCTCACATAAGTGATGGGACACTTACTTTTCCATGAAATATTTATCCAAAAATTTTACTTTTTAAAAGGTTTTAATATTTTGTTGGATTTTCTTTTACTTTTAAAACATGATTTAATCTTCTTGGGATAGATTAGACTAATTTTTTTTTTTTTGTGATTTCTGGAGTGATTTTACCCCATTCTTCTTGAAGCACCGATTTTAATTGTTGTTTTGAAGAAATGGTGTGTTTGCGAATTCTTGATTCCAATTCTTGCCAAATATTCTCTATGGGATTTAAGTCTGGAAATTGTGGTTGTGTTTTTATTATTTCGGGACAGTTATACAGCAGCCAGAGTCTAACGTTCAAAGCAGTGTGCTTGGGATCATTGTCCTGGTAGAATTTAATATCGTAATGAAGGTTCAATTTTCGTGCTAAAGATTTCAAATTTTGTTTTAAGATGTCAATATACTTGTACTCATCCATTATACTGTCAATAAAAACAAGATTTCCAACTCCAGCGAGAGACATACACCCCCATACCATAACTCCTCCTCCACCATGTTTTACTGTTGGCACCAAGTTCTATTTGCGAAATTCTTCCCTGGGTTTCCTCCACACCAAGATTCTTCCGTTAGAACCAAATATATTAAATTTACTCTCATCAGCAAATATAACTTTATTCCAGTAATCAGAATTCTTATTTATGTTGGATTTTGCGAAAGCTAGTCTGAGTTTACTATTCTTTTCACTTACGAAGAATTTTTTCCTGGCTACTCTACCGTGATATCCAACAGATCGAATTACCCTTCTAATAGTCTCAGGATTAAAAATTATTCCATATAATGCTTGCAAATCAGCAGCAACTTTAGGATCACTCTTTCTTGGATTTTTTTTTTTAATATTTCGAACGATAATTCGCTTTATTAAAATTGGATAGCTTTGATGGTCGGCCAGGTCTTCTTTTATCCTGAATAATATGATTCTTTTTATATCGTTTAATGATATTGAAAACTGTTGAATGACTCAAGTTAACTGTTTCAGCAGTTTTTCTAATAAATTTTCCACGTTCAATATGAAAATTAATAACTAATTTTCGAATTTCAGGCGAAGTTTCTTTTCGTTTAGCATTCATGGCTGCAAAGAGCTAAAAAACACAGAAATTCCAAAACAAACTGGAGAGAAATACTGCAGACGATTTCATAAATTATTGCCAATTGATTTTGAGTAAAAATAAAACCAGCAAAAATATTTTTATTACTTATTTCAGACGATTTTTGTTTCATCTCTAATGGTGTCCCAACACTTATGTGAGCTATTTTTTGCTCCGTTCTAAACAATTGTATTTTTATTAAATTAATATTTAAATATTTTGACAAAATGTATGTTATGTAATACTTGTTCCTAAATTTAAGTATGAAACACACCCACAAAAATTTTGTACATGTTTTTTTTTAATTTATTACAGTTTCCTTTTGTAAAGCACAAGTGTCCCATCACTTTTGTGAGACACTGTATATATATATATATATATAAGGAGAGCGAAATAATTTTTGCTATTTTAAATTATTAATTTTATTACTAGATGATAATTTAATGTGCAGTGTAATATAATACATATTTTATTTATATTACAGAAAAGAATCGAAAAAATTTATAAATCAAATCAATAAATATAAATTTTTAAAATGAATGTTAGTCTTTGTTATTTTTTAACAGAAATTTCGCATTTTGTGTTTCAAATTAATGATATTTTAGCAAATTATAAGTCACAAAATGAGAATTAAAATCTTAATCTTCAAAATTCAACAGACGTGATTTTCTATTTAAAATAATGGTTTCATAAATAATATAAATGTAATATAATAAATATAAATCTCTTAAAAACCATATTATGTAACGTACTGAACCAGAATAAGGCATTTTGAAACTTTGAAAATCTCTGCACCTTTTTCAACAGAAAACGAAATGTTGTCCTGAGATTAATATTGAAAATTTCATTCGAATTCGAATCTTGAAATACAAAAAATTGAGCATTAAACAATTTTCTAAGACAATTTAATTTAAATTTTCGTGAAATTTTATGAAAATTTATTTTATTTAAGGAAGTTTTTGATTTTTTTTCTTTTTAATAGTAATGGATATTGACATGATAATGATATAAAATTTAATGACATCATCTTAATAAGAATCTTGACCCGCGATTTGTAAAGCATTTATTTTAAAACTTCGTTTATAAATAGCTTGGAATTCACATCTTCACTATATATTATGCAATGCGTAGTATAATTCTGACACAATAAAATAGAACATAAGCGGTTTAAAGACTTGATGAATATTTGATATGTTTTCTCAAAAGTAATACGTTCCTGTTGGTTGACGAAGATTCATTGATGTTTAGTAGCAGTCGTAAACTGTGCCCTTTCATGTAAATTTTCATTGCTTTAAATATATATTTACGCCAATTCTTTGCATCATTTAACCTTAGGAATTCTATAAACAAGCATCGAGAAGTAATGGGAGAAAATATACATTCAAAATTAGCATCTAGTCTAATTCATTTATAGCAAAACGGAATACGAATCCATTATTACTTTAATTGTGCTATAGAATCGTTTATACAATAATAATTTATGGAACTATTTGCATTAAAAGCGTTCCAATCACCAGTATTCTGTAACTCAAACTCTTTCAATTGGAAGGGACTTAAATTTCCATAATTTATGACAGGTTGAGCGAGCTGAATTCCCCTGCTTGTTGTAGCAAATCTTGCGAGCTGGAGTCTCACTTGACAAGTCGATAAACAAGCTATGATACTCGATGTGCAAACGTGCACCAATTATTGCAAATGCATTCATGAAGGCGATAAAGAGCTCGGAATAAATCACAGTGAACATCATTTATCACTCTCACGATAATTGGTTTTAAAGGTGAGAAAAATGCATACAAAGCTTTATTTTAACAAATTATTTTCAATTGAAAAAATTTTCATTTATATATTTTTAACACTTTAATATATCATTTATCACTGTGTCGATAGTTACTTTTAAAGGCAAAAAATACATACAAAGCTTAATTTTAAGAAATTATTTTTTAATTGAATATAATTCCATTAGTATATTCTTTTAACATATTGATATAAATGTAAAAGCTAAATTCCAGATTATATTGTTATTGCGAGTTAAAATTCGCAATGAAAATTATTAAGTTAATAAATATGCAGTGATATCCAATGTGCCCTTTCTAAGCATATTAGAATAGTAATTCCATAACCATTAAAAATAAAAATATGTTCTTAATAAGAGGACCTTAATGACTTAGATGCAATAAGAAATATATTTTTTTTTATGTTCTATGACTCATTAAATGACTTTTGAGTTCTAAATATAAGTCTCTCTCTAACGGTAATATACTACTTAAAAAGTTAATATATAATTATAGAAGTTATAAATTAAGAAGTAACTTATAAGTTTATTAAAAAAAACCTTTATCAGATGATGTAAAAAAGTGTGATATATTTATATCTTGAAAGATTTTAACTATAATACATTAAAATTTAGAATAATGAGTGCATTTGAGAATAATTTCTAATTTGTCAAAGTCGAAAAATTCCTAATGAATATCAAACTTGCAAGTTTTAAAATAAGCAGTCTCTCCCAGGAACTTCTGTGGAATTTACGACAGGAATAAATATAACTTACTAAGTAGAGGAATATTTCAAATTATCATTTTTAGGTTTAAATAAAGAAAAAAAGATATTTTTACATAACTTTTTCGAATTAAGATTTCATGTCAATTTCTATTTTAAAATAAAATAAATATACTTTAAAAAAATTGAAAGCAGATTTTTCAGACAAAAGCCAAATTTCAAAAGCCAAACTTTTCTAATGGTTTGTAGAGGTGGATAATACTCGAGACAAACTGTATTTTCGAATAAATGTTCGATGCTTTTATGCAAAATGAAAGATAATTTTGATAGAACTTTTGTTTAATGTATGTTATTTAAATTTATTATATTTGCAAATTTAAAAAAGTATACTTTAATTATATGGACATTTGTTTAAAACTTTACAATTTTCGATTTTAAGGACGTTCTATGATTAATATTATATATATGCAAATGTATATTTTATGCAGGTAATTATATTATTAGAAAATTGTTAGAAAGATTTTCGTGAATCAAATAAGCCTTGCAACATGATGTGAAACGATAGTGTTTTCTTAATGTAATAATTGTTTTCCTTAAATTGAAATCATATATTTTAGATAAAATATATTTTTTTTTACATTTTAATAATGCTACGAAGTATTGAATTGCCAAAACAATTTAATATATAATTTATAATTAGTTTAAATGATAAATTAAATTGATAAATTAAACACTTCCTTTTTAATTAATGTTATTTCTATCATTTTATAACGAGTATGAAAATCCAAAACTTTTAGAAAATCGTATTTGAAGCTCATGGTCGTTTTTATTAAATAGTGGTGCCTTCAGAAATCCACCCCATCCTATTAGAATGCAGTTCACGGTTTCCTTTAACACGGTAAAACAGCGTCTAATTTCAATTCAGCAGACAGAAAAAAAAGTATACTTCAAACCTCAATGCTCACAATCAAATTAAACATAAAATGAAGAAAACATAAACAATTGTATTTTCCTTAATTAGAAAAACCGCCCCACACCGTTCGAAAAAGCAAAAAGTGGTGTAGCATTTTCATTTCCCTGTTGTTTCTTACTTTATACTTTTTTCCCTCCGTTTGCACACATGCTATCTACATCTCAGAATGGCAAAAAGGAGAAATGGAAGGAGGGAAAAAGATAAAAAAAAGAAAAACAGAAAGAGGAAAAAGGAAAAAAGAGACGGCAACAGCTATGCTTGGAATAATCTAGCAAAAGAGCAAAAGAAAAAGACAACCAAAATTGCATTATTTGGCTAATACAGAACGTGGCTGGATCATTCTCCAGTTTTTGCTCCCTGGCATTTATTTTTTTCTCATTACTTAAGTAATGTCTCAGATGGAAAACGTTTGTTCCTTTATTTTAGCCGACGTACCGAATCGAGGTTAGAACCAATGAGAAGTGTACGTGAACTGAGTGACAAAGTCCAAATTAAGTACCTTGCAACCTTGCTGGTGGAAGAAGAAACCTTAAGTAGGTAGGAGTACAGTTCCGTAACATTCGCGGAGGAAAGATAATAAAGCCACGGATAGGAGCATGTTTAGTGGAATCTTTGTTGAGGGAGGGAAAGCTCAGGATGTCTGTCGTAAGCCTTCTGAACATCTGCAGGAATTATTTGTCAGTATATATGGAGTTGCTCTGTCTATGCCTTAATGGAGTTTTCGCGCTTTTCATCTATATGGAAGATATCGGCAGATACTTATGCTCTTAGAAAGTCTTTGAATTCCGGGGAAATGAATAAATCATACAATCTCTTTCTCTTAATGAAATTGAATGGGGAGCATTTTCCTCTTAGCGAGGCAAAATTGTTTCGCTACCGAGTCTTCTGCAATTCAGGAGAATGGCTTGAGTGGAGAAGGGAAGAAGCTGAGATAAATAATTTATTGATAATTCTACAATAAGATTATGCAGCTTATGGGTATTACATTCTTTATTGAATTAATGAAATGTTCCCGTGATTACCAGTTGTAGTTTTAAAAAAGGAAATCAAAATCTTTGATATTTCAATAAATTTTACGCGGCTTTAACAAAGAGGGAAAATATTCTTTCGTAAAGGTCATATAGACTACGATTGCAAAATAAATGGATTTGTTACCTTGAAAACAAAACTTTAAAACAGGAAATTTGAAATGGGAAGAAATTAATTATATGTTGTTATTGTTAACAAGTTACATTTTAATCTGCTAATTACATTTAGTTATGATGAGTGAAAAGAAAATTTTAGATTAGTGAACCATTTGCATCATTATGAAGGCGTCTTTCTACAAAAGTAACTTCAATCACGCAAACACAAAGTGCAGCTATCTTACTCACTTAAATTATGAGGTTTTAGATTGATTTTTTTTTATTATTCCAGCATCAAAACTCGTTAAATTACAGTAAATAAGAAATAAATACTATGAGAAAGAGAAATGTGAACGACAATACAGCAACTTTTCTATAAATATCGTTTTCAACAACTAAAGATTTTACGCAGAAGATTTCTACTACTTAGAATTAATCGCCAATTGCACATGTTATTATATTTTATAATTATTCAATTTATTATTTAATGATATTTTATCTAATCTATTGTAAACCAAAATAACTTACATAGTCTCAGTGAACATTCTTGAAAAAAAAAAAAAAAAAAAAAAAAAGATAATTGCCACACATTTACGATGATAGCTTAAAATTTGATATATAATTACATGAAACTAAAATATAATAATTCTCTATGGAAGACGAGCTTAAAATAAAAATTTAAAAATATCTGATAGGGTTTTATTTTATTTTTTAAAACTTCTTCTCAAAGAAAAAAATAATTTTTCATTCTAATTCTTCCACAGCAACTGTTCTCTATTATTTTGAAGTAAAACTGCGAATCATATTTGTTTCTCTTAAAATATAATGATATCATTTATGTTGAATAAAAGTCTTGGGAATCAAGTAGTATATATTAAAATAATTTAATTATAAAATCTTGTTAAAAACACAGACAGCTTCGAAAAAATATTATACTTATATTTTTATATGTTTTCGGGCACAAATAATGCAATAAATTTTGCAAATTATTAGAAACTATAGAATTTAATTTATATTATTTTCAAAAACAATAATCGAAATTAAATTAAATTTACTCATATATATATATATATATATATATATATATATATATGGATTCTCGAAGAATGCACTTTTTTTTAAATAATGTAGAATCTTATCGTATAATGTTATGAATGATTCAAAATCAACAGATATATTTATGACGCAGAATCAAACAATCAGGATATGCTGTTATTGGAACTAATACATAATAAAGCGTTCCCATGGAATACAAAGACTTCTCTATTCTATTATAACCAACAGTGACAAAAAAAATGAAATGTCCATGCATATAAAATTTATTTTTATCAGAATAATTTCATATCACATACCAAGGAGATTAAAAAAACAACAACAGAATGTTGATGAAATTTCTGTCAGTTTTCAGAATATTAGAAATTTTTAAAAATTTAATTTACTAAAGACTAATGAAACATATTATATTCAGTTTCTTAAAATTTCAGTTCAATTAATTTGCAATTATACACTTTGTAAACTACATATATTTCAAATACATTTCATTTGGACCTTTAGACATTCTAGAGGCATTTTTTTAATTATCTGTAACGTAGCTACATGGGTATAGCGCCTTTATTTAGATCAAAAGGATGCATTAAATTAAATTAAACAAAAAAAAATTAAAAAAGGGTTTTTTTTTTCTTTTCAAATAGCATAGCATGAGAAGAAAACAAATCAATCTTCACACGTATAATTCCATCTTAATTTGAAAGTTCAAAACTTAAAGGAAATAGCCTATATGTGAATTAATTATTTCTCATTTTTTAGATAGAAAATAATCTTTTATAGATAATAAATTTGCAGATTTATACCATGAACAAAAAGGAAACGTTTATAACTACTTTAATTAAATGCTGATACATCAATTTCTCTAAAACCAAATTAGTCTTTTCACCTATTTAGAAATAAAATCATTTTGTTTAAAGAATTATTTAGATTATTTCTAACTAATAATTGTGTAATTAATTTTCCATAATTTATATTTATTTCTCTTAGATTGACATTACAAACAAATAAAAGATATTTTAATGAAATGTGCAAATTTTAAATTTCATTATTTAATTCATAAGAAGTTGAAAAGTTTATAATATAATTAGGTAATAAAAATAGTTTTTAGGTAATTTTTTAGAAAATGCATGAATTGCACACATTGAAAACGTTTTTAAATTTATGAATTTAGTTTTCAATTTCTCTTGGATATTTATTGTATATAGTTTTTATATAAGGAAGATATTTTTACGTATTCTTATAAAAATTAATGAAAAGTTAAATGAAAGTGAGTCTTGTTCTGAATTTCTTATATTTTAATATGATAAAGGAGAATTTCAAGTAAGATATTCAAGTTTCTAATAAAAATAATTCTAAAATTATTACATCTTTCATATAGAACTTTGTACACTAAAGATCGTAATCTAAATGAAAGAAACAGCAATATAATATGAAGGAAAAAGAAGATATGAAAGAATTTGAAATAAATCGCATTTCCTTAATTGTGGTTAGGTTCTTTTAGGTTTCCATGTAAATTACAAATCATGTTTAAATTTAATTCTTTGGAAGGTTATTAAAGCGAAATTCAAAGGAAAATCTTTTCTTATTATGTTAAAAAATGACGTTTTATTCGTTAAAGAAATGACTTTATATTTTACGATTTATTTATAACTATATTTGCACATCAATAAAAATATATTCCAAGGCCTAGAATAAAGAAACTAGAATAACAGAGACTTTAGAATAGTTCGAAATAACAACTAAAAGGAACAGAAATAGTGCTTAGTCTAAGATAAAATAAGAATTATTCTATTAGCAGTATTTGCTGAAGTCTCATTATATGAATTCGTAATCTTGATAAGAAAGCTCATTTATTGCATAGGATTGATGCACAAACAATTACAATTAGAATTTGTAAAAATTCTTAATTCTTTTTTATCGTATAATGAATAATCTACTACCATAAACTCATGTTGTGTCTGTTCAATGTGATTGACCTTTCTTTAGACTCAAATGACATTTAGATTCTCAGATATGTGTCTCATTAATTCTGAAAATAACATATTAAATGGATTCGTGTCCTCTAAGATATCTTTATACGCCTTCGATGTGTAGGATTTAATGAAATTTCGTCTACAGTTACTAATCGTTAATGACAAAATCTACTTTTCTGATCTGTCAAATAAAAGTAAATAAATCTGTCACACAAAAATTATGCCTCTGTATATATTTTATTTAAATATTTAAATTTGTAACTTTTATTATTGTTAAACGCAAAATGGTTTCTGGTTATCAAGGCTTCTGAAAATTCAGAATAACAATCGAAACTGCGAATTGTTATTTAAAATTGAGGTGGTTAATATTTCTAGTTTCATAGTAACCACTATTTTAAGTTTTTTAAATATAAAAGAAATAAACTTGAAACTATTTTATACAAAAAATAGCAGTTTTCCTAATGAGGTGAAGATGAAGTATATAAAGTATATGTATATATAAAAATATGAAATATATTTGTGTACTAGGCGATTGCAGATGACAAAAGTATGTCTCCAATATATATATATTTAGATATAGATATATAGATAGATAATGATATTTTAAACTCTAATTTTAATTCCAAATTAATTCCCAAAGTGTCATCGTAAATTAGCTCATGTCATAGTCATTCTAAAATATTCTCTTATATCCCATTCCACTTTTTCTATTTAATTAATTCAAGAGAAGCTTTGTAGAATGCTTTAGTCAGCGATTCCCACATTCCGAGTGAAATGATAAAAATTGCTTATTTAAACAAATTCGTTTTTAAAAGATCACTGTGTTTCTCTTGCTTGTGATTGACAAGTGTCAGAAATCCCTATCTGAATCTTAATAGTATATTAGCACTGCGAAAAATATCGATATCTCATTTCCCTATCGATATCTCATTTTATATAAGACCAGGGATAATTTAGTTCAGTCTTCTCTTGCATAATCTGTTGCTGTGAGTGAACGTGTTTTGTCCATGCCTCTTGTAAGTAAATTATGCCTTCCCGAGATGGATTAAAGCAATTTTAAAAATCCAAAGTGTCTTCACTGTCTCGAAACTGCTTTCTGCTTAAAAAATATTATGCTTACACACACACACACACACACACACACACACACACACACACACACACACACACACACACACACACACACACACACACACACACACACACACACACACACACACACACACACGTGTGTGTGTGTGTGTGTGCTCTTTCCAAAGGTGAATCAAGGCACTTAAACATATTGATTGCACGTCACAGGATAAAATCAATCTAAACACCAAACAACATGATTTTTTACATGCAGTATCGGACACTTAAATAAAATCCAAATGCTATAACAGATCATCGCGGAAGGATTGAAAACACTATGAGCAAAAACATTATAAATAATTTATTGAAAATCGATTCCTTCGAGTCATTCACAACATAAATAATTTTAAAGAAAATTGCATAAAATACCAAGATAAATCGAATATGAAGGCACACATATATAAAAGCATCTATTCATGTGTTTAGACGGATATTTTTTCTTTCTTCCTACTTACATTCAATATACATATTTTTTTATTACACTATTTCTTATTTCTTTTCTCTGTTTTTATATTATTTATACATTCATACATACATATATATATATATCAAATAAAATGTAGTCTCTAAAAACTTTGGAATTTCTTTGTCAGAGAAGCAACTTATTATTAAAATTAAGTATTAAAATTATTAGAAAGTATTCAAATTATACGAAAGTATTAAAATTCTAGAAAATTTGTTAGCCGGAGTAGATGTGTGTATTTTGAAAAAAAAATAAGATGAAAGAACTTTTATGTTTAATTTCAACTTTTGAAGTTCCACTCTTATAGATTAATAATTTGAAGTTAAGCATTTTATTCGATAAATTTTCTTCCTGAAATTTATAATTTTAAAGTATGACTTTTCATTTATCGAAAAGAATCGCAAAATAATTACTGGGGGAAACACTTGTCAGCAAACGATAATAAGTGTGTGATAATTCAGTTCTTTAATATTTTAAATGCTTTCATAGAGATTCTGAAATAAGTTTTGAAGGCCATCATTTATCATTATCTTGAAATCAGTTTCTAAAATCTAGTTTTTTTTCAAAACTTTTATTCTAACTTTTGATATTTCAGTAAACAAAACGATATTTTTTAAAGAGCAGTATACTTTATTTTAATGGAATTTGAAAGAAATTTTGATTAAAAAAATCCATTTTTTCACAAAAGATTTTTTTTATATAGGCGTAGCAATTTTAAATGTATTGAAAAAAATTTATACATTTGAATCAAGAGTAAATTTTATAAATTAAAAATATTTTTAGGCATATATTCCAAGGCTGTTTCTTCTGGTTTAAGGGCTTTTTTTACCAAAAAAATTATAATTATTTCGTTTTGAAATTAATTGAATGTTTTATTTTTCGTTTTTATTCATTTTCCTATCAACACAAGTATAAGAATTTTATTTCTTGAGATTTCTGTAAATTTAAAATTAAAGGTTTGTTATGTTCTTGTTATGTATTATGTATTATTACTATTTAGTTATGTATTTTTATTAATATCTTAAGATGTTTATAGAATTGACATCGCATTTATTAAAGAATATTACAAAAGCATTTCTCTTACATTAAGCAATGAACTTTTATTTAGATATTCAAGGGTTATAAACTACTATATTTTAATTTTTTGTTAAATATACCTTTCTATTATTAATTATTCAAATATGGTATTTGCGATTTCAGTTTTGCTTATTTTTATTTTTGAAAACTGAAATAATTGACATTTATTTTTTTTTTAATCTGCATAATTAATGAAAAACATTTCATGTGAAATTATTTTTTCAGTATAACACTGTTTGTATTTCAATACAATTGAAATAACCAGTTAAATGTTCCTTTAAAATCTATTTCAATAAAGATTTAATAAAAAAATATAGTCTGAAAGCAGATGAAAGAAATGAAAAAAAAATAGCCTGTTATTTATTTCTGATTTTTTTGATAATTGAAATGGAATTATTGGTCCCTCATGCAAAATAAATATATATAATCAAATTAATTGTCTCCAAAAGAATTGAAAATAAATAAAAAGAATTACATTATTTAAAGCAATTGATTATTTGTGCCAGGTATTCACAGCATTTTTTCTACTATGATAATTTTATGCGACAAAATAATCAAATTTAATAACAATGATATAATCAGCAAAAACTGTTGTATATATAGTTTTCTTAATTTAGTTTCTTTTTTTTAAATTTCTTTTAAATTTCCAATCATGGAAGAAAGATTTCTGTGGGAATTTTCCTAAATGTCGTGAATGCTTCGAAATGCTGAAGTTCACATACCTTAAAAGAGCCTTCATTTCTACGATATTATTCTTTATACGTTACTTACCTTTACGTTTAGAAGGACGTATTTGAAATAAAAAGAGGAGCACTCGGGCATTACGTGACCTCAGTTCATCTGTCAAACTCGATTCCTCGATTTTCCAGGGAGGTGATTTACGATTTTTCTCTTAAAAGAAAGTCATACGAAAAAAGGGTTCCAGGAAAAATGGGAAGTATGTTCCCGAACAGAATGATTTTTAAAGCTGTACTCCCACACAAAAGTCCACATCATTGGGAGGCCATATTGAAGCAAGAATGTCTATGTATTTCGTACAAGAAATGGATTAAATAGAATTCTATGAATTCATAAATGTAATCGACAATGAGAATTGTGACATGCATTTTGAATCAATATTTATATATCAAATTCTTATAACTATTTTTTAAAGTATATTATCTAAAGTCAATAATCCTCAAATTGTATTTTTAAAAGACCTAAATGTATTCTTTCGATTTTAGAAGTCAATTGCCAAAACGTTGTGTGTAAGTGATTTAATGTGGCTTATGTCATTTAACTATTTCAAAATATAAATAACTAAATTAAGAATGATAGCTGGAGTTCTTCTAAATAAATTCTTAAAATATCAGATTCAGTTTTAAATATCACAATAATGACAATCTAAGTTTAATTTAAACTCTAATTGCACATTATCTTACACTGAAGCGTGACATTTCCTGAAAGTTAAATAGCAATTACCTAACTTAAACGCGTGTGTCATTTGAGAAGGAATTGATTTATAGAACCAATCGTATTATAAATTGATTAAACATATAATTGAATCGCAAATGTTTTTGATGTAATGCGTAGGGTTTCATTCAAATTTAGCACAAATCCACATTAATAAAACTACCGACAAAAGTGATTTGTTGCCCAATATATTAATTATCATATTTATTATTATCTTGAGACTAACGCAAAAAATTTTTCTCCTGAATTGATAATGTTTTTAGAAGAAATTCACTCGCAAATAGAGATTCATTTCTCAAACACCACCTTAATCTCAGAAATCATATCAATTGTTCAACTATTTTTTATTTGAATTAAAATATTTATTCTTTTTGTCTGATTTTGATTTTATAAAGTACAAAATCTTCTTTCATATACCATCCTTTCTTTTCTTTCTGTCTGCCAGAGCAGACAGTAAAGTAATCTTCGTTCTTAATTTATAATATAATTACTGTAAAGAATTGCTTAAAACTTGATTAAAATTCTTTCATCTTCTTTCTAAATTTTTTTTCTAGTGTCCAACGTTTCTAGGTTTTTCTTTAAGTTAATTTGGTTTATATGAAAATTTCCCAGCCAAAAATTATTATAAAGCTCTCTAAACTAATTTTCTAAGATTCAATTTCAACTAAATTGAAAATAGCCAGATAAATTTTATTTTGCTTTTCATGGTAATATATGCTATATATGGCTTTTAAATCAATTAACATTAGTTGCTGTATTTTGAATGAAAAGTATTAAAGTATTATAAATTTGAAAATATACTTAAGTTTAATATAAAGAATTTAATTTACTGCAATTTTCTGTTATATTCATGATAAAACCAAATAAACTAAATTTGAAACCAATTCCTGAATTGAAAAAATAAATGAACTAAAATCATCAAACGAATAGCTTTTATTTTTCTAAAATGTTTCAACATACATCACATAACTGAAACTATACATTATTCCATTAATAATTTATAAAACAATGGTAAAGAAAATAAAAAATATATATAATAAAGTCTTTATATTTAAATAGATATAAATCTGTATCATTTTTAAAAATCTATAAATTTACGATATTGGAAATTGAATTTAAAACAAGATACTTTAATTATATGTAAAATCAAATTAAATATTCAAAATTTAACAAAGCAAGAACAGGTAGAATTTTGCATAGTTGTTTGTTCGACTTTTAGATGCTTATTATAAAGCATTTTCATATATTTGTCATAATGAATAATAAAATCATTAGAATTATCTCAGCAATATTTGATATTACATCGTTATATAATATAGTTGATTTTACATTTCTTATATTAGCTCTATTATTAAAAATAGTTTTCCCAATATATGTCAGAAATTTTAATAAAGTGAAAAAGTCCTAACAATTTCGTAATTTTAGATAATGCTGCTACTTAATTTATTCATATATATTCTTTACACCAATTTCATTTAAAATACAATTTTACATAAATACTGATTTTTCTTCTTATCATTCAAATCATTTCTTCATAACAAAATATGAAATACTTGCTTTGCAATATCACGTTAAGCAATTTTGAATTAAATAACATTTCTTTAATTGAGGGATAAAACTTTTCTCGAAATTTCTGTAATGATTTAAAAGTAGTATCGTTAATTTTTTATCTGTTTGTTACTGTTCAAATTAATTAAATTAAAGTTTTATAATGTAAAGTTTAATTTCCATTCTACTGACTTTAATCAGTATATTTATTCTTATTTATTGAAAATACTTCATTTGTTTTAAATATTCGACAATAATATCAAATAATTTTTCTTTATAATGCATATCTACTTTTCAGTTTTAATAAAAAAATTATATATCCTATTTTCTCTTAAATTGTAATATTTTTCTGCTTTCTTCTTTTACTTCTTTTATTGTATTTAAAAGAATCCTTCCATTCTTGATCTTAAGAAGATAAATCACAAGAATTTGATAATAACTGAAATAACTTAAAAATTATCTGAAAAAAAATATCGTCCATTATTTATAAGTTTTATTTTCTCGAAAATTGTTTGACCACGAAAATAATCCATTTGTTTTGTAACATTTTCGACATCTAAGGAAATTTTTTGTTGATAGATAATTTTGAATAGTACTTTTTAAAACATCAGCTTATAAAGTCATTTTTACAGACAAAGAAGATTGATTAATATTTTTTTGAAATATCGTGTCAAGTTCGTATTTAAAATGGTATGCCTCATCCATGCTGCTAAAACTGTAGTTTAGACAATGATTAGAAAAAAGTAATTATAAGAAATTTTAAAAGACTTTTCAGTTTAAAAAAATTGTTTTTTCGGATTTGTCATTAGTCACACACTTTTAACCGAACTCTGAAGAAATATAACAAGTCCTCATTACTTCTTACTTCATTTTCATATGCTGGTTAAAGAATCAACTCAGAAAGTTTGCATTATGTATATGACAAATTTGTTCAACATATTTTGATATAAAACATTTTTGCCATATTTTTTCAGTAGCTTTATTTCAGAGTACGGTTGCCAAATTCTCGGTTTAGATTTTATAATTTTCAAACACTGTAAGAATTAAATCTAATAGTCGAAAGAGTTTTATTATTTAAATAAAGTTTCTTTTCTACTAACTATATCTTTCCACAATATGTTTGAATTAGTTTATATAAATATTTGTTAAAATTATTATTATGAAATTAAACAAAATGGGAACAAAGACTTGCTATCACTCCAATAAAATTTGAAATTCTCCTGCACTTTGGTATTTTTATTTGTATGTACGAAAATAAATAGTAGCACAAAAAAAGACAACTGCGCATGTAGTTCCTTATTTTTTTTTTTTTCATTTCTCTGATTATTATATTTAAAGCATTTTAAAAAGAAATAAATTTTCACCATTTATTTCCTTTCTTTAATTTGAAATTTTGAAATTAAGAACACATGGAACAAAGTTTTCTGTTATTTTATTTAATCAGTTTCCTTTGAGGTATTGAATATTAATCGCTAACAATATACAAAATGATTCAATTTTGAAAGTCCAAGAATCCTCTGCAACATGTATAAATTTAATTTAATTTTAGTTTTCCTTTAATTTTGCATTTAGAAATAAACATAATTCTTTTCTGATAATTGATATTTTTGGTGACAATATTATTATTAAAATTATACATCTGTCAATTTATTCAGCACTGCTTATGGTATACGTTTTAAGAAAGATTTCCAGTATATTTCTTTCCTTCATAGCCTTTCTATCTATCCACAAAATCTCTGATGTTTCAGTCATCAATAACAGTTCCTTCAATAACACCGCCTGGCAAAACAATAAAGTCTCCAAGAATTAAAACTTTTCTCTATCTCCGGATCGAAACAAAATGATCCGAGAGAAACAAAACAGCAGCAATCGCAACCACGGCTTCGACACGAGCAATAACGTCGACAACCCGAAACATTCCGACCACATTCCTTGTGTCCCTCTGTTTTCAGACACATCTAGAACTAAATAAGCAAGTAAACAATGGAAAGGAGGGGAGGGGAGATGGAACGTTTGAAGATTCTACGAAAGAATTGACGTGCCCGGGCAAAGAAGTGACGGGGCATCCCGCGTGACGTTCGAGCAATGTTGCCGGCATTCCAAGGATGCCACTCGGGCACGCCATAGAGCTCTCCAACAAACACTGTCTCCTCATCAAGCCTTTCCATCCACCTATCAATAAAACGCTGGGCATCTTCTTTATTTTCTTTATCCTTTCCCTTTCTTTTTTAGCGTGTAAAAAAGGGGGATGTAAATGTATAGGAAATGTGTCTTCTCCCCTTCAATTTTTTTCCCTTCCTTTCATGGACTTTCGTGGGAAAACGAAAAGATTTGCACACATTTCTTAGGATTTCTTTCGCTGTTTCTTTAGTCAGAACTTTAGTTCTCTAAGACATTGTTTAAGGAAAGAATTATTTATGGACTCCCTTTTGAATGAGTGCAGAGAAAATGGTGATTGAATTTAGCTGTGAAATTTTTTTTTCGTCTCACTCTCTCGCTTTCTGTATCCCTTTGCTCCTTAAACCATGGGGTATTAAGAGCTCACGTGGACAGATAAAAGTAGAAGAGGATTCGCATGCATTTTAGATGATGCACTTTAAAGAATTCTTTTGATGTAGCAAGAAAGATAATGACGTGAATTTTCAAATTTTTTGATCACTGATGTGTTTGTAAATGTATAATTTTCCCTTATTCTCAGCAGACTAATGAAATTTGATAGGAAAAATACAATAAAGCCATAGAATACAATTCTTAGGGGAAAATACTTTTTTCTCTATATGTTCGAAATATGCAAAACGGAAATTTCTGGAAATGTTTTTTTTTTTATCTCCTTGATTTGCTGCATGTATAAATTTATTTTAATGAATACCATTTTTTTTAAATAACATGAATGTAATCAAAACGTCTCTCTTTCTCTGAATAAAAATCTGCATTTTAAAAATAATTTTCTCTTTTATCTTTCGAAATATGTATTCACACCATAAATATCATGTTATAAAATTCCTGCCAATCTTAAGAATGAAAACCGAGAAGAATACTATTAAGAATTTATGCATTTCATATCAATATTAGTATTAACAGTATAATTTTCTCTGAATTTCACTGAAGAAACAGGGATAATGAAATAAAAAAAAATGTGAATAGGAAATACGGGATGACATATTTACATCGGGGAATCTTGTTTCTAAATAGAACAAATCTAAGGAGTATCGGTATCATTTCCATTTCTTTTGACATACTATATTAATAAACTTTGAATAAAAAATATTTATTCTAATATTAAATATATACATATAATTATATGTCTACAAAATGCAACTGCAAGTTTATAGTTAATTCGTGTATGTTTATAATTAATACAAATTCAAGTTAAATATATCTCTACTGCTAATAAAGATGAATGCGCTTTTCTGTTTGCATTGTATGCGTTTTAGCTATTCACAGGCTAGACGATTTGGTCGATATATGTGTATATATATTATTTCATTTTCTTTCGAAGTGTAATCCAAAATCAAACGAAATTTTTAAATTTTCCAGTGATATATTCCACCAATATTGCAATATAAAGATGGTTCTTACACCACTTCGAAATTAAAAATTTATATTTGTAATGATGTTTGCTATGTTGAATTATATATTTTTTTTATTTTATCTTTTAATAAATTATAAAATTTATTTAAGTATTCCTAACAATATATCTCACACAAAATCAAAATAATTTAATTTTCACGAGCACTTTATGCTTTAAACAATTAGGTTTTACAACTTATTGCCAAGATGCCGTAAAAAGCACAAACTTAATTAGTTAGAACTTAACTCTTTCTGTAGATTAAATCTAGAAAAGATTAATTTTTATCAGGTGTCAGTATTAAATAAAATAAATATAAAACGGTATTTTCTAAAAATATGAATAAAAGAATAAGATTTCCATTATTTTAAAAATGTCTGCATTATAATTCAATAATTAAGAGACATGGTTTAATTTAAAACCATGTCTCTGATTAAATTTTATACCATAAAGCAAACATGGTTTAATTTAATAATTTAATAGAAGTTATCTGACTCTCAAAATTTGATGCTTTAATTTTTTTCCCAGAATAAGCCATTCATAATTAGTTACACAAAATATTTATTTGAACATTTTAGCCGCCATTAATCCCGGCGAATTTGCTGATCGTCAAAGACGCTAAATATGAATAAAAAATTTATTCTAATTCGTATAAAATCCCCTTTATTCAGAAAAAATCATGAGATATATATTTTAATTTTAACAATAATGTTTTTTTAATGTTGAGATATTAAATAAATAAATGTTGCATTATTGAAAAGGATGATGCAAAATTTATTGTACAATACCTAGCCGTGTAAGAGACAAGCATTTCTTAGTATGAGGGTTTATAATTATAGCAATTTTTTTGCAATATGTATTTTCAGTTGAAAATCATTATTACTAAAAGTTTAAAAAAATATATTATAATCATTAGAACCCCAAATAATTGGCACTTTGTAAGAACTATTGTATATTTAAAGCATGAAAATTGTTAGAATGTGTTAAATCTCGAAGAATTCATGGAATCAGTTTTAATTCAGATTTATTTTAGATCTGTATTTCATTTATGAGGGAATATAAATCCTCTCTTATTTAGAAATACTAAATCTCGAAATCTTAAATCTCGAAGAATTCATGGAACCAGTTTTAATTCAGATTTATTTTAGATCTGTATTTTATTTATGAGGGAATATAAATCCTCTCTTATTTAGAAATACTAAATCTCGAAATCTTAAATCTCGAAGAATTCATGGAACCAGTTTTAATTCAGATTTATTTTAGATCTGTATTTCATTTATGAGGGAATATAAATCCTCTCTTATTTAGAAATACTAAAGTTATAACATTTAGTAAATCTTTCAAATATTTGTATTGTTATATAAAATGCATGAAACTAACGCTCTATAAATTGCACATTAACTATTATTAGTTAATTTTTCGTTATTTAGATTGTTTTATATTATTTTGAATTTAAGCTTAAACTGAAAGGACAATTTTCTATGCAGTAATTTATATGGAATTATGCGAAAACATATTATTCCGTATTTAATAACTAGCAATTAGTATTATCACTTTATTTATTTTTCATACCTACTAACTTTCTAAAGCATACTTCAAATTATACAATTAATTTTATGGCTACTTTTTTTTACTGCTTTAAGCGCTTCAGCTTCATATTTAATAAAATTCAAATTTCATTGGAAACCACGTCAAATGTGATTTACATCGTTGCTTACCAGATTACAATGTAACCATATTTATAATCACGTTATTTTTTTTGCTGGCATCATAGCATATTGTTATGCAACATTTTATTGGCATCGCTAGAAGCTTATAGGAAAGTACTCTCACATTATCTTATTTACACAATTTACCTGTTAATGTTGATGATTTGTATCTAATAACTTTTCTACGCGAGCTAAAATCTAATTTTGTAGCATTTGCATTTTATTCCATAAAATTTACTTACGTATCATTTTGTTAATTCCTCAAGTACTGAAATTCAAATATTTTCTTCGATATATATTATGAAGCCAGAATGTAACATGTAAAGCCGAGGAAAGAAATGGACTTTCCAGCTTTATTCTGCTGTCTATAATCATTGAATAAAATTATGATTTTAAAGGTAGTATAAACTCTAAAAGCTTGCGCGTCTAAACTGCTCATAAGGAATTCTCTACATATTTAAAATTGTACAAACTTTAAAATTTCCTGGGGCAACATTTTTTTTTATTATGCCATGAATAGATTTGCCATAGATAAATTATATGGTATAGAAATTTCGGTAAATATGCCATGCTTAAATCCGAAGATATTTGATATCATCTCTTCAGGAGAATCGTTTCCATATATAGATAAATATATTTTAGATAATTAGAAGAAATCAGTAATAGTATTTTTTGGGATACTTTAAAAGTGTTTGACAAGTTATATGCAATAATTACTTGATTAAAATATAATTGTGAAACGTTCTGATAGAATTTTGACTCCTTTTTCGAAAAAAATAAAATTAAATATATATATATATATATATATATATATATATATATATATATTATTTTCTTCAAAGAAATGTTAATTGTAGATTTAGAATTAATACCTTACAGTTACACATTAGCTGATTTTTATTCCTTTCGTGCTTTGTTTTTGTATCCTTATCTGCATTTACTTTACCTAATAGCATAGAATACTTCTCATAAATACACTTTAAATATTATAATACTTTCTTTTACGAGGAAATAAAAAAAGCAATGCATTTCATTTTCTGGTAAATGCAAATTAGTATTCTCCAATTCTTTATTGGCAATTTAATGCTTTAAGTAATTGTTTCCTGATTGCGAATGATTTCATTATATGGAGACAAGCATTTAAAATATATTTGTGTCACAAAAGTGGAATACAAATAGCAGAACTTCATTCTATTTTACATTTCTTTAATTTATGTTACTGTAACATTTTCTTATATGATTGAACTGTTGATCAATTACATATTTCGCAAATTCAGATATAAATGGAATTGTGAAATAAGATAATAAGAATAATCATTCCACAAGATACCTTTCAGAAGTGACGAACTTAATAATTGATATCTTCTATTAACAACTTTATTAATTAAACACAAACGAAATGAATTCAATCAAATTCTCAATGAAAAAATACAGCATTTACTTACAAAATATATTAAATAAAGTAAGAGCTTTAATATATTAAAATTAAAAATTTTAAATATATATTTAAATGTAATTTATCAAAATGAATTTAATTATGCTTAAAAAAATAATCTTAACTGTTTCATTCAATTTTAAAATATTTTAAATTCTAAACATGTAAGCTTTAAATAGTGAAAGAAGTAATTGATAAATCATCATTATTTATTTAATTGAAGTCAAACAGAAATAACCACAAATATTTTAAGAATCACCTATAATTTCTGTAAGTAACAAATCTTTATAAAAGTACTAATTTAAAATGATTTTCATCAGAAATTATATACATTATTCTGTAATAAATTATCTGTTGTTATTTCAAAAAGAATAACCCAAAACATTATTTCTCAAGAAGTGTAATCATCATGGCATTCCGATAGAAATTTACAATTTTTGAATTTTATTTGAACTGCTTAGGTCCTTAATTTAAATATAAAGTGAAAAAAGCCTAATTGAACATTGGCAGAAACAATAGTAGTGAAAATGTTAATATATATGTATATATTTTATTTCACAAATTGTGAAACAAATATAAGGCATATTTGCACTAAAAAGTTAACACTAAATCTGTAGTATACACCTACATAAAATTACATAATGCAATTATTTGAAATTAAAATTTCCATTTCTCAGTGATTTCTTGTAAATTGTAAATTATATTCCATAAGATAAACAGTAAAAATTCCACTTTACCTTGAGTACAAATACTGTCCATCAAATAGAGACTATTAATAAAATATCATGACACCAGAAAGCATTTTTTACTTTGATTTAACATTATTATTTAAAATTTTTTACACGTTCTTACATAGCAATATGCAAAAAAATATATGTTACCAAAAATACGTGATCAGCGGCTTTTGAATGCTAAATAAAATGCCGTCGGAAATTTGAAATTCGTAAATAAGCCCCTAAATGCATCGTTTTAGAAACAATACAAAAACCCTAATACTGAGAAAGCGATGCTAGAAGAATGAGCTGAAATTTTGCACACTCTGATAAAATGGTCTTGCCCATTCATTTATTCTTAAATTCAGGAATATTGTCTGAATAATTTTTAAAGTCTTATCTTAAAAAAAAAAAAACATTGCATATTAAAATTTCTTTTAAATGATAAATATATGTGCAAAATATTTATAATATCTTATAAACAAAAAAAAAATTTGGTGAATAATAACATAATTTTTAAAAATAGAATTAAAAACCCAGAATTTGATTTTAATATTAGATAGTCAAATTTTTTAGCTCTAATCTAAAAGCGAATAGGCATAGACTAATTTAATTTAGTATCCGGAAATAACTTTTGATGTTTTGAAATTTAATATGGAAATTGGATGTTGCCATTGAAAATTTTATTTTTTTCTTCTTATTTCAGTGTATTGACCTCCTTTCATAAATTTTCAATCCGAAAAATTTTAAGAATATATTAATTCATTTTGAATCATGCCATTTTTTTAATGATTCCATAATGAACTAGACCAGAATAAATCTAGCTGGCTCCTCCCCCCCCAAAGATTGTAATTAAGACATTCAGAACTTGTTCTGGAATATTTTTAAAGTAATAGTTTGAAAATAAACATTTTCGAACTATTCGTGAGATTTCTAGAGTTACATTAGCCTTAAAATCATAGGTAGAAGAAATTTCAATATTTTCTGCCTAGGCTAAGATTTTGTCAGATATTATTTATCTGACTATGCGTGGAATCTAAAAATGTAGGAATCAATATCCCAAAATTTAATTCAATGCGGAATAAACTTTGAGATTTCGTGCGACATCTTGTATTGTTTCTTTTTATAGCATGCCTTCGTTTACCAAAGTTGAGGAAACGGTAACTTAATATTAAGTCTTAAGATGATTTTAATTTTGTTAAAAATTATTGATATTTCTTCCTATTGTTTAACTAGAAAGCATGGCCTTCCAGAAACTTTCTTAAGCCATCTTCAATAATAGTCTTATAATCCCTCCTTCCGGATAAATTTTAGATTTTGAGGTAATTCCCCAAATGCTTTGCATGCCATTGGTGAACAATAATTACGGAATACAGATGTTTGGCGTAAATCTATCATGAGCAATATTTTATATGCCTTTTTTGCAGAAAACTGACATTAAAATTGGACATAAAATTCAACTGTTGTCACAAGATAAAATGTCGAATTTTATTGATTTAAGCCATTGCGCATACATCCGCGTGGAAATGCAAACCGGCAGACGTTGAACCATTTCATGAATCTGGTTCAAAATTTGGTTAATATCTATATTTTAGATGTTAAATTTGAGTAATATATTATTATATAATATGTTACAGCGTTTAGCATCTTATGTTTTGCAGTTAATGAATTCACTTGTATTCGAACAGACAGACAGACAAACAGTAGTGCTAAAGGGTTACATTCAAAATTTGATAAAAGTCTGCAAATTTTATCATAATTCTACATTAAATTTCCTCTTTGACGATTGAATCTTTTAACTATTACAATACATCATCTATACTTCGTGTACCGGACAGTAAATAAGTCTTTATAGTTTCCAGTACATCGTATAAAATAAGCCTGATAACATCTCAATTAGAACAATAATATACTGTGTAATACTGTCACTATTCCTGCTGTTATTTTAACGTGAATTGTACGAACGCAAAATGTGGTACATAAATTTAACAAAAATAATAATAATAATAATATTTTGTACAATTAAAGTTTCAGGGATTTTGGAAAACCTGGTTTATATATTTTTTCTAATAAGGGGAAAACTGTAAAATAAAACATGTGTTAAAAATGTTTAAATTTCATATTCTTACCCTAAAAGTACCCAAATTGTCCACAACGCATGGCAGACTGACGTCTCGACCCGCAGAAACCGTAACATTAGGAATTGGTTCTGCGAATTCAGGCTCGGACAAAGCCTCGTGGGGCGATGTTGCCACTGAAAAAGGACAAAGTAAATTAGTTACAGCAACAAAAACTACATAAATATTAGCACACATACGGAACATAATACACATTTTTAACATTTTTATTTACTATATAAAGGTTGCATAATTTGATATTATTTTTCAGCGAAAATAAGTAATCGAACTCTAGCACCTGCATTTGAATCATATATACCAGCAGTCACAGGACGCAATTTAGTATAGTATTAAAATTAACCATCATACATATTCACCTATTTCTATTGTCACTATTTGCTATCTGTTTTCTTTTCATGTCACGCTTTCATCTCAGGATTTTTTAATCTCAGCTGAATTTTTTCTCCTATTTATAAAATTTTATTACTTGAAAAATCAATCGCAGAATAAAGGACGATATGAGATAGGTATGTATAAACAAACAAGATTATATTTTAAATGTGATATCTTTTGTTTTATTTAAAATTAATTTAATATTATTAGCAACAAATATCTAGTTCATCATCAGAACTATTTTTCTAAATATTGTTTCAATATTTTATATCATTCATTCACATTATTATTGCTTTTGATCATTTAGCAGTGGCGCGAAATGTATTTAAATGAAAGAAGTTATTTTCATAAACTTTTAATGATATATTCCCTTTTAAATTCATTTCATATTAAAGAGAAAGATATTTAATTAATGAATAAATTTAAAATGATACATTTCTGTATAATGGTTAAATAACTAACTAAATGCAGACTGTTAATCTCATAAAAGTAATTCACGGTATTGGAACAATTGATCTTTAAAATAAAGTAATATCTTGAGAAACATGTACAAAAAATATGCTGCTGACGAGAAATTTGACATGCCTCAAAATTAGCGAAAAGAAAAATAAACTGTTCACTATCCATGAGGTTATTTACACGTGGATTATGCGAAATACACGAAATGTGGAACATTCTGACTATTGCTTATCAATAAACAATTTCGAATGTTCCTGAGAAAGACACCAAAAGAATTCTAAAATCATTTTCAAATAATTATAAATGAATATTAGAGAAACGTATTACTTTAAAATTAAATCATTTGGAATGATTGTCTTCGTTAGAGTAAATGAAATCCATTCGAGATAATTCCTAAACGAGTATATTTAAATAAATTTTGTCAGAAATACTAGCAGCTAAAAATTGAATTTATTTAGGTAAGCATTAAATACTTGTAGTCAAGTGCAAAACTAAACAATCATTTTACTTGTCATAAATATTAATGAAAATGCTACGTAATAATTTTATGCAATTATTCGGTGCCTAATTAACCATACAAATTTGATCAATATTTAAAGAGTCGCAATAATTTCATAGGATGTTTCTGCTGTATTACGTACATACTTATTTCAACTTTAACTAAGTTGAGCACTAAGTATTTCCTGGAGATAAGACAAGAGCACCGGATTCACGTCAGTTAAATGGTATTTTAATTTTTATGGTTTTTAATTAAAATGAAGATATAGAATATTCCAAGATTATAAGATATAGAATATTCCAGACTAATAGATCAATTTTTTAAAATTCATTTAACAAGCAATATGTTGGCACTCATAACAAATAATTAGTTATTTATCTGATTTTTAAAATTTCATTAATTACAATCCCTATTAAAGGCTCCAATAACCAAACGGAGACATTATTTTAAACCAAAGAGAGAGAGAGAGAGAGAGGAGAGAAAATCAGACAAGAAATGGAATTCATTGTAGAATATGATATATTCTGCATTGAATATTTTATTTCAAATAAAAGGCAGATTCATTTAATATAGAACTGGAACGTACATTTTATTTTTAACGCATAAATGTTCAACATTTGGGACTTAGTATATAATTTAAAATGATTTACAGAAACGTCAAACAAGTCTATCATTAAAACATTTGTTTTTTGTTTGCATCACATCAAACGTATATAATCGACTTTTTTTATGTTTATCTACGCACAATAATTTGTATTTAAATCAAATCAGATACCGTTTGAGATTGGACACTTTTCAAATGCACCAAATATGCCCACTAAATATTATCAAAGGTAATCGTGACCTCATAACTAATTTTCATATAATATATATATATATATATATATATATATATTCATATAATTTTCATATAATTCATATAATTTTCATATAATATTCATATAATATAATTTGTATTTAAATCAAATCAGATACCGTTTGAGATTGGACACTTTTTCAAATGCACCAAATATGCCCACTAAATATTATCAACGGTAATCGTAGCCTCATAACTAATTTTCATATTATTAGAGATGGGCGTATGCGTCCATAAAATAAAATGATCCAACTGATTCACATAATTGCATTTTATATTTTTTAAATCACTAAATATACTTCTGAAAAAATTGCAATGCCTAATTTTATAAGATTTCCTATTCCTTTGAATTATATTTATTGAGGCATTATTGATAAAGTTAACATAACAACAACAACAAAAAATCGTTCTCAGTTATGAAGCTCTAAGGGTAGCATCGAATGATCGCATTAAGGGTAGCATCGAAAAAGTGTACAGCATTGATTGACATTTCATCTTCAAGATAATTATTGAAATGTTTCAAAGTTGTCTAAACTCGAATGTTCGAAGCATCATTATGAGATAAATGTTCGCCGCAAATGCAATAAATACCCAAATAAAATCTCAAAACATTTTTTTTTCAATTGAATATATTTCGAATTACTTTTAAAATAAAGATATATCCTATCTGAGCGTAGCAAGTGATATTTCATGCTCGCATTACCATTGATGTTTCATTTCTTTGAACAAATTAGTCCAGAAAATGAAGCGATTGTGTTAAAAAACGTATTATATATAGTTTCAATTACAGTAATCAATGTTCTATGAAACGATATTAGGCATTAAATCTTTTTATTGTTTAATTTTAGGAAATTTCTAGTACCATTCTGAATCATGCTAAATCACATATCACATCAATCATAAGTAAAACTATTACTTTTAGATTCTTTGTTTTCCATTAGCTACAGCTATCAACAACAAATAGAAAGGTAGAGTTTTCTCTGAGATGTTTGATGTGTTTTATAACTATTAGTGGTATCCTTGTCGTTACCGCGCATACCCAGAGTATTGGGTTTTCTTCTGATAATTGACATTATACTTATTCTGAGTTGGGGGATAGGTTAGTATCATGACAAGTACGATTAACTGTAGATTGCCTGTCAATTGTACAATATATATCATATATAAATACATGCTAAAAAAAGGATTTTTTTAAATCGGTGTTTACAGTCTGAAAATATCAGTTTTAGCTATAATTCCTTTCATATCCAATGAGAATACGATAATAACTAATTATTAAATAGATATAAGCTTTAGTGTGTTATGTATTATTAAAGGTATTTCTATTTTTTAATTAATATGTTATATGGAATTAATAATATAAATAATTTTAATCACTCATACTGAATAATCAGGAACTGTTAGGTTTGTCCTTGTACTTTTGATGCAGACATTTGCCTCAGAATATAAATTATTTGTAACTGCATAAAAATACAAGCAAATGAAAGTAAATTCAGGAATCTATAAACAATTAATTATTTATTTATATTAATGAACAATTTATCTTAGATGAAACTAAATTACATATATATATAGTCCACAGTTTTAGGTACGTAAAGCTATTTCTTAGAAGAAAATACAATTTCAAGAAAAGTTCTTTATTAATATAAGCGAAATTTATGCAAACGAACTTGCCATGAATTAATAAACTGTTGTCTGAGCAAAAAATAAACAGAGATAGTAGCTGATCGATAAGTGTTCCCCTATTACAAAAATAGCGATTGCGACGCCTATCGTTCTTTTGTCGAAATTAGAAGACTGCTGAAATTACCTTCATCATGAAAGCGGTAACTTCCTCCAGTGCTTCCGAATGACCTTAATTTGTGACCTTGATAGTCGCACGTAAAAAGTGTTAACTTTCCTTCTTTTTGTTTCAGCTGCTCTCTCTTCTTCACTTTGCTAACAATGAAGGGACCATCATTATCGTTTGCGTTGACAAGAGTGGCTGAAGTTAATGGTTTTTTACCCCCTCCTAACCCACTAGTCCCTTAAGGGATATACGTTCTAACGTTCGAAAATAAAGGAGTCGTAGTAAACTTGACTGGGATTGTTTTTATTTATTACAGGTAAATAAAAAAAATCAGTTTCAAAACATTTTTTTTTAATTTTTATTTTTAAAAAATCTAGAAATAAAAAGGGAAATGTAAAGGTTCAAAAAATATTTTTTAAGCATTCTTTTAAAGCTGTGTTACAAATGATTCTGTCAAAACAACATTTTATACTTAAAATTCCATTGATTGGAGAAAAGGGGAAAAACATCATGATTTAAAGGAATCAGTTTTTTTTTATTTGATTCTAATTCACTCTACTGATTCATGCATTAATTTTACTTAAATTGTGAATTCTTTAAAGTTTAGTATTAATCATATTATTTAATTAATAAAACACTTTATTTCATAATTAGAAATGCAAATTAAGTTTAATTTAAAACTTTTGAAGAAAATAATAAAGGAATTATAAAACTTTCTGCTATTTTGCAATAAGTTCATAAAATTTCTAATTTAAAAATGGATAAACATATTAACTGTGTGCAAATATATTTAAAAAGAATAAATTTTATTTCCAAATTTCAAAATTCATTATTTTTTGCATACATTCTGAAATGAATTGTTAAAGGAATTAAATTTCATATTATACATTATTTCATTATTTTATATATTTAAACCTGCCGTCCTCATCGGGTCTATATGACCCAAAATAAAATTTATACGTTCATATAACAAAATACAGTACAAGGTTATTTTCATGAAACTTCTTGATATTGTCGATATATGTACTCCTAGAGGGATGTATGTCTATATGTATTTCGAAGGAATGTTTCTCAATTTATTCCTAACGTATCGTTCGGGGCAGTATTACCCAATGCAAAAAAACAAAAAAAAACCCACTTTATTTTTTCTCATACATGTTTATTTTTGTTTGAAATAATTCAAAGGATAACTACAGTTTCTCTAATGTATCCATTAACGTAACCTGTTTCATTGATGTGTTTTGTTCACATAACAAGAGAGCGTATGCAAGGTCAAAAAGTTGATACGATTGACAGGGGGCCAAACTGTTTGATCTTATGCAACATTTCTTTTTTCTGCTGTATTTCACTTTCTGATATATTGTAAAAAAGTTGCGACTATGAATGTGAGAGATAAATTGATTTGATAAATTTGAGTCACACTGATATAGCTAAAATTATAGAAGCTTCTCACAGAGATGAAGAAGTATCCGAGTATGAAAATCATACTTGATGAAATTGAGTACGAAAGTTCTGACAACGATTTTGATACCAATTCTCAACAACTGAACTAGAAAGAGAGTATTCAGTAGAAGAACGTGAAATAAAGTGGAAGTTGGATACACTGCCACATTCTTCTCAATCAACATTCTAATATTATAAAAACTACATCAGGGGTTACAAAATATGCAACAGCAAAGATAACCGACGTAAAAAGTGCATTTGAGACAGTATTCAATTCGACAATTGAAAACGAAATCATAAAAATGACTAATATTGAAGGAGAAAAGGTTTATGGAAAAAAGTGGGAAAATATCGAAAGTGAAACTTTTGAAGCATATTTTGGATTATTATTGTTAGCTGGTGTTTATAAATCATATACAGAATCAATAGAAAGTTTATGGAATAAAGAAACATGCAGAAATATATTTCGTGCGATTATAGAAATATGCTACGATGTTCCTCGAAATTTTTGCGGCATATCGAGAGTTATTCGTTTTGATAATAAATCCATTTGTGAAGAAAGAAGAAATTTGGGTAAATTAGTTACAGTGCCAGATATCTGGGAAAAGTGGATAGAATTTTTATCAAAATTATATAACCCGATTGAAAATATCATTGTAGGTAAACAATTAGTAGGATTTCGTGGCCGAGGTCTTTTCAAAAAGTATATACAAATTAAGGCATCTAAATATGGGATCGAAATATGGATTTTAGGTGACAGTAAAACTTCGTATGTACTGAAAACACAAATTTACATTGGAAAAGAACAAGGATCAAAGCCAGTGAAAAATCATTGAATGCGAGTAGTGTGTGATCTTACTTATGGGTATTCGGGGTACAATATTACATGTGATAATTTTTCCACATCTTACATCTTAGGTCAACTTCTTCTGAAACGGAAAATGAATATGGTTGACACAATTTAAAAAAAAAATCAGGACTTCCTGAATAAATGCTAAAAAAAGAAGTTCACAGCATATTATTTTATTTTGCAGAAGACACAACAATTGTAAATTGCATTCCAAAAGAGAACAAAAATGCTATTCTCATGGTCACTTTGCATCAAACAAAGAAATTAGCAACAGACCTGACATTAATGATCTTAGATTATAATTCAACTTAATGGGTTATGGATACTCTTAATCAACTTTTAAACACATAGACTTGTAAAAGAAAAACAAATCGCTGGCGCATGATTGACTTAATGAAGCTTGTTTTTGGAAGAGCTGAGAAAATAATTCATTTTCCCATACATTGAAGCAAGGCCACACCTACCAAGAAGTAAGGACTCAATAAAAATAGGGAAACGAGTACAGAGAAAAATTAAAATCATATCATCAGGATCTGCCAAGAATATTTCATTGTATGTCAAACTTGCAAGGTGCAAGCTCTGTTCACCAAGCAAAAATAATATGTTATGCTATAATTTAAGAATCACATTCGCAAATTTCATGTAAGAAACTGTTTAAATTGTAAATAAAGGTTGTTGTTATTTCTTATGGCGCTTGCCATGGACAAGCCCGCTTGTACGAAGACAGCGATTTAAGCTGGCGGGGGAGTGTCTCTTGTTTTTATAGTAGCGCATACTAGGGCCAAGAGTACGACTTTGCTACTCACGCATCACTCACTCGCTTGCACAACCCCTTTTTACAAGAGAGCACATTCACACATCTATCAAATAGAACAACGGAAGAACAACCATCTCCAAACCAGGACTCGAACCCAAGACGCCCATATCAAGGGGAAGACGCGCTACCCTATGCCAGGACGCCGGTAAGGTAAGTTTCAATTCCGAATGTTTTTTTTTCTATTTTTCTAATAGATGCTTTATATTATTAGATCTATTTTTAAATTTACATTGCTATTTTTTAAACCATTTCTCTAAATGGCACCTGTCATTTATTGCAAGAAAGGTTAGTTTTCTGAATCGGGTCATATTGAATAGAACATTACATGCATGGAGTAAATACGAACAGAACAGCAAAGTTAAATACCTTCAGAAACAACCTTTGTTAATCATTTTAAGCCATCGAATTCATATCATTTGAAACTGTTTACGTCTTTAAAATTGGAAGATGAAAATAAAGAATCATTTTCTTTATTTTTATTTGGGGGCATAAATTGAATCTTTAAGTAATATTTTGCTATGCAAAAGCAAATCCATTTGTAAATGTTTCATAGACTTCGATGATATTTATGTTTTGATATTATGGAATTTGAGCCGCAAAATTTAATTGATACTTAGTAGAATTGCAAATAAAAGTTTTAAGAATGAGTTATTAAAATTCTTTCTTAAGATCTTTAGAAATGTGTTATACAAATTCTCAAATTATAGTATTTTGAGATTCACTGCAATCTATAGAGTCATAATTGCCATAATTTTCTTAAGAGAGTTAATGTAGATTTTGTTTTCTTTACGAATCTCAATAAATGCTTAAAGTTATTTAATATTTACTAAAATAAAATCTTTGTAACTCCATATTAATATGTAGACCAGATATTATTACGCATCTTTGTTCCAATAGTTTATTTGTTGAATAGCTTTTATTTCTGTACATACCATTATTTGTAAAAAACATGAAAATATATAGTTTTTCATTGTCATAAGGTTATTGAAAGAAACTGCAGACTTTTATTTCATTTTTTATTCAATTTGAACATCATTATAAAATCCACATATGTCAAGAAATATATGTTGAAAACAATTAAAGAAGCGTTAATGAATTCTTGAAAATTATTTTTAAGATAGGTGGAAATATAAAATCCTGTTCTAAAATTCGACATCTATAGAATAGAATCTCCAAAATTGAAGACAAACTTTTTTGTGGATGTCCAGAAGGTGGAAGTTCCAAAGTTCATTTATGCATAAGATAATAAATGAACATTTTCTCATGTTCCCCATGATATCAAAATTCTATGAGAAGCACATTACAATATTATTTAAGGTGTTACTGAAAACTTTTTATTCTGAATTTGTTTGAAAATAAAATGTAATGAATTTCAAACAGTAAAATAAACTTGTAACGAAATGTAATTATTGCTTAAATTGTACATTTAAAATTAGTATTCATTAGAGGATTATTCATTTATCACAGTTAATTAAGGAAACAAGCATTTAATCGAATTAATTATGCTTCTTAGAAAAGGACATTATCTCAATTGCACTAAATATTAAAATATATATATATATATATAGAAATAATCAGCTACTTTAAATGTAGGAGACTATATTTCTCCTATTTTTATAACAATTGATGAGAAAAGACATTTTCTCTGAAGTTGAGTTCATTGTAAACAGCAGTTAAACATGGATCAGTCGAATGTAAAAATCCTTTCGAAAACGAAACATTGAACAATCTCTTCGAAGAAGTGAGTTTGGTGTACACTATTAATAACATATTTAGGATAATTAGATAACTTTAAATTTTGAAGCTGAGAAGAAAATATTAATAAAATAAATATATTTTTTTTAATTCTTTTCATTAAAATAAGTATGCCATGTAAACTATCATAGCAAATTTATTTCATCTAAAATGCCTGTGACATTTAATTTCGAGGAATAAGTTTATTAAAATCTTTACAGGACTCTACAATTAGTCGGGTATTATAAAAGGCTTAGTAAAGTTCTTGTGATTAAAGGCATTACAACTCAAGGCGATAATTAAAACCATTAAGTAATGAAAATATTATACATTTTAGGATTTCCAGTAAGATCGCTTGGTCACGCCGTTATTTTAGTTACAAATTTCTTCCATGTTTGAAGCTTATGGATTTTCAAGCTTTGAAAGCTAGATAGTCAGTGTAAAATAGCTGTTTTTATATTTCAGCACAGTTATTGTCTATTTAAATTTGATAAATTAACACACAAATGACAGCTTTTACATTTGAGCGCAATTAATATCTGTTTAAAAGCTAATAAAACTATAAATTTTAAAAGCTTTATAATACTCTCGTTCTATGCTGTGTAGTAGCTTTTCATTCCGTTCGAAATCTTTGTTATAAGTGTAAGAAAAATAAATGGGTGTTCCTTAGAAGGCAGTTTACTTTTGCATAGTGGAATAGCTCATTTTGAACAGTAATGTTTCAAAAATCTTGAATTAACAATGGTAAAAATTTATAATTTAGATAGTTGAGAAAAAAATCTATTACGGATGGCTCATGGTATATGTTCACAAAAAAAATTATTGATAAACTAATTGTGTTTATTTTAAAACTTTAATTTGAAATGAATTTCGCAATGCTTCAAATGCCTCGAAGGCTTAATAATATTTGCGAAACTGTTCAGATCTTAACGAATGCAGCATTAAAATAACATTTTGTTAGCTTCAGATATATTTCATTGCATACAAATTTATATTACATTTTATACAAATTTATGCAATGTAAAACAAAAGAAAAAGACTGGAAATTTGATTTCAATGTAGTATTAGTATTTGATTGACTATTAAGTTAATATTTTAAGAAAGTTCTTTATCTATACTTTCAAATACTTATATTAAAATTTATTTTTATGAAATTTTATTTTTTTATATGAATTTATCTTATTTTTCATCTGAGTTTGTTTTTAAAACTTTATTGTAAATTTTATAGATTAGAGACATATTTAACTACAAGTTCTGTTAATGCATTTTTATTTATGCGCATGCATAAACATTTTTTGTTTATTATTTTTTAACTAAACCACAAAGTGAATAGTTAACAAGAAAGAATATCAAATAATTAGAAAGATATAGTTTGTAGTTAAAACTCCATATTTACTTATATATTTAATTAATTTAAAAATAAAAAAAAATAAATTTTTGCATTGATCAATTGAAAATAAAACTAAATGTTATTTATTTATTTTCCAATTTAAGGAAGGAAATTCTTTATAGCTAAAAATATCGGTGAAAAAAACTCAGAGAGCCTTATAAAGATTGCAAATGATTTATAAATAAAAACTGTTTATTCTGTAACTATAAATGTTATATGCAATATATTTAAAGAAGTAATATTTATAAGTCAAATTCTAAATAACAAAGTGGAGTCAATTACTTTTCAAAAGTGAATCCATTTCACAATATATCAAAAACCTTTTCATGCATTTTTAACATTATTTAACTCTGAGCTAAACATACTGTTCAGAATTTTTAAAAAAACTGTATTTAAATTAAATGAATTAATCCGTAGCTACATTTCAATTAGAAACAGTTTCCATTCAAGGAAGTCCGTAGCTACTTGAATTCATTTAATTCCAACAGATCTTTTCATTAATTTTTTCAAGGAAGAAGAAAAAGTCTCTTTGCATAATAAATTTGTTTCAGCCAATTGCAACTAACAAATGATTTTTGAAAAAAAAATAGAGTGAAAGATTCAACAGTATCATGGATTTTTAAGTTGATAAAAGACGATTAAAAATTAAATTATTTAAGCATAGTTTTCAACTGTATTTTAATTTATTTTCCTGCACGTGCAGTAGAAAGAAAAAAAAAGTTGTAAAAAAAGATAAACGAAGAAGAAATAATTATAAATATTCTATGAAGATCCATGCTTATTTCTTATGCATAGAATTCAAAAAATTGTTTCCCTTTTCTATAAAAATTAATTAATCAAAACATCTTTTTAGCTATGGAAATCCGAGTGAAACTGGATTGTCTTATAAATTTTAGTGTTGATGCATTCATATTTAAATATGAATATTTTAAATATTTAGACATATAAAACTCATATTCCATATAAAGTATTTAAATGCAAAATGTAATTTACTGCAAGTATTTAAATGCTAGGTTACTTTGTTATTAAATTAATTATGGTATTATTTGCAGTAGAAATATAACAAAAATTACTTATTGCTCAGGTTTTGACTTTTTGAATAATAGTAATTCGTAATAATGTAGATTCGTTTTACGCCTTTATTTCTTTGTATTGAAGTTTATTTCAAATAGCATGCGATTAGGAATTAAAAAGCATTAGGACATTCACTCTTTGATTGTATTAGTTAAAAAAATCATTTTTAATTTTTGTGTGAATATTTCTAAATTTTAAAATCGTTTGCTTAAATATTAATTGATATGTAAGAAATTCATAATCATTACAAATTTTAAAACATTTTTTTATTTATATAATGGCTTAATAGGAAAATCTTCGTACTTAATAGCAAAACATTTTATCATAAATGTACTTAAAATAAATCCCCCTTTATATTAAAAAATGTAAATCATTTTAAGAATGTTACGTATTATGCATAACTTTTCACAAATTTAAAAATATATGTGTTAAGATATAAACACAGTCGGGTAAAATACTGTTTGCTTAAATATCTCGACTACAAGATCTTAAGAATTTCGAGTGAAATATATATATATATAAACTAAAACGTGGTACATTTTAACTTAATTTTAATTTAATTAAATTTATATTCCAATTAAATTTATATTTTATATTCTATTAATTTAAACTGGCTTTCCTATTTTGTCTACAATACTTCTTCCAATTAACTTTATAGTGGAATGCTAATAATTTTAAACTTTGGAAAGGTTTTTGTTCCTTTATTGCTTATATTACTCAATAATTTTTCTTGTTGTATATTATGTTTTTAGATACTGAAATAAAATTTCCAAATTTGTTCATAAATTGAAGATTCTATATATAATATATCTTTATTAAAATAATCAAATATATTCTAAAGAGTAGATAGCAGTTTTAATTTACCTTAAATAAACAGATAAATAGAATATAATACAGGGTGTTTATAAAGTCCCGGACCCATTTTGATGTTTAATAACTTGTAAAATAATAAAGATATAAACAAACTTATGGCATTTATTGATGGAATAACTCATATATTTTCCTTTTCAGGTTTGAATATTTTTACTTTTGTAAATATCGTCTGCGCGTGTGGTTATTTTCAGATAATTTCATTTTCCAGTCAAAATATCTGTACTTTTCTAAATATTGTCTGCTTATTAATTGCATTTTTCTCTCTTTTGTTTTTGGCAACTATTGCAATGTTATGTTTACTTTTGATGTGTTTGTTCTATGTAGTACTTTTGTATGTGATGTTTTATTCGAGTGGATATTAAGGAGAATGCGTACACCACAAGAGAAAGCACAGATTTTATGGTGGTTCATAGAAATGAAATCGATAGTGCAAGCACAGAGAAATTTCAGAAGAATTTACCAAAAAGATCCTCCATCCAGAAACAGCATCTTGCGGTGAAAAAAGAATTTTCTAGAAATTGGAAGTATCGAAGATAAGAAACATTCCAGACGTCCTTGCACAAGTGATTTTGATGTTGAGCGTGTCATAGAGACATTTTTACACAATCCTAGAATATCTGTGAGATCAGCGGCAACAGAATTAGATATGCCAATTTCGATGGTGTACAAGGTTATTAAGAAAAAATTAAGACTGCATGCATACAAAGTTCAAATTGTTCAAGTTTTGGAACCGAACGATATGCCTAGGAGGATGGCCTTTGCAACAGATATGCTAAGGAGGATAGAAGATGCTGCTGATTTTCTGAAGAGCATAATGTTCTCCGATGAAGCATCCTTTCTTGTTTCTGGCATTGTTAATCGCCATAATGTGCGCAAATGGCTCTGTGGATGCCGACATGCTTGTCGCTACCTGGCGTGAAATTGACTATCGACTTGATATTCTCCGTGCGACGAAGGGGGCACACGTGGAAGTTCATTGACAAGGGTCATGAAACTTTTTGAGTCTATTTAACCATTTATGTTATTAATTTTAATCTATCTTTTTTATTTTATGAGTTATTAAACATCAAAATGGGTCCGGGACTTTATAAACACCCTGTAGTTTATAAATTTTACTCTGCATATACATGCATGATGTGGCATAGAAATAGAATATTCTTAGTTTTATGTGAATGTGTTTATTTTTAACAACATCTATTACCTTATTCTTATTCATACTATAATTCAATTATAAATATTTATATTGTTTGTAATAATTTAGTTAAAAATATTTAAAAATATATTTATCATACGTTTCTTCGAATGTTATTGAAGATTAAAAGAAAATATTGTAGAATATTATAAAACCTTTGTTATCATTATTTTGTAACATGAGTAAAATAAATTAATATATTTTACACTTTTAATGTGCCTATATGTATTGCTATATATTTGTTCTTAATGAATTTTAACATTATTTCGGCGAGGAAAATTCAAAAACATAACTTTTTCAGCAAAAGAAAAAATGTCAACTAAAAAATAATTCAAAGAATTAAAAAGGTATTCGAAAATGAAAAAAAAATTGAAAAACTGAAATACAAGAATTCATAGAGTTTAAAAATTTCTCAAACTGTTTATATTAAAAAGTTATTTTTTATAACTTACAATATATCAAACAAAGAATGCATGCATAAGCAATACTTGGATTGGAAAAAATGGATATAACTTTATGCAAACAAATACTTGATGATATTATTTAATTAGTCGGTGTTTTGTAAGCAATTAATTTCTTTGAAATACAGACAGTTAAAAAAAAATATTATATTATGCTTCAAGTAAAGATTTTGGCGAAAAAAAAATCATTTACATTTTAATTAGTTTAATCAACATACTTGCAATAAAAAAACATCATTTCCTTATTTATAAAAAATATTATGATAAACGAAAGAACAAGGAGATGATTATGATTTGTATCCTAAAACATTTATTCAGGAAAGATAATCATTACAATGATTATCTTTCCTGAAATACATTTTTATAAATATGTGAAGGAGTTCCTGTGTTTCTTATTTGAAGAATTTAGTGACAGGAATCCTGCCATATTTATAATAAAAACTCTTTACTATCATTTTGTATTGCAGATGAAAACAAACGATGTCAATGTGAATGTTGCACTAGACGATTTAGAAGATGAAATTTCCGTCATATTTTTGAAGTAATATAACAAGGCTACATAAATATTTAGAGTATACGAAAGTGGTGCCATTTGTATTTCATTTTTAAAAAAATAAAAAAAAATCTTCTCATATTTTTGAAAATTAAAAGTAGATTATAATTTCTCTTCGGTGAATATTTTATTAATAGGCCTGCAGTATTTGGCAGCCAATTACTCTCTCAAAACTGGAAAAACGAAAGAACCAGTTCACCAGTTTGAAACATCGTACTCATTTCACCTGGTCAGATGTTTTCATAATTTAAATATTGCTAAACATTTCTATGCTAAGCTAAGTTTTCTGTTTCATTCATAATATGTATTTATATATTTGCAATTTTAAAGAAATTAAATTCAGAACATTCTAAGCAATAAAAAAAGTTTGCATTCAGTATTTAGGCAGACAGGAAGAGAAACAAAATGTGTAGAAAATGTGGCATCATACAATCCGTTGTTTCATTGGTTAAAACAGCGAAAATGTGTGCGACGACCTTAATATTTTCTAAACAGAAGTATCTTTATCTGACGGTAATACTTACAAATCAGCTGATCATGATTAGTACAGTATTATAAATGTAAATATAAATATAACTGCTCTTCTTTGATTCCTTTGTTGATTTTATTGTCGACCATTTTTATTCTGTGTAAGATTTCTTACCATATACTTTTCTTCTTTATATTGAAAATTGTTATTTGTTTGATAGCTCAAAATCTGGGATTATTTGTTTATTATTAATAATTATTATGCACTTCAACCAAATTTTGAACGCTTATTATATATATATATATATATATATATATATATATATATATATATATATATATATATATATATATATATTTATATAATGTCATAAAACTTTTGATAAATGATAAAGAATTGTATTTTCTTAATATGTTGTTCTTTAATCATCCTATTATTTCTTCAACTTTAGATATAATGATGATTTATTTAAAATTTCCAGGTAGCAACTACCGAAAGGCAGATATGAATTACATCAGGTATAAGAAAGTTTCCTTTAAATCTGTTATTTTTTAATATTGGATGGAATGATAATTTATATAAAATTTCCAGGTAGCGGCTACTGAAAGATAGAAATTAAACAACGTCGGAATGAGAAAGTATTTAGAACTTAGATACATTCGAGAAAGTGATTTACCGAATTTAAATTGAACAAGAATTTATTTTATCTCGTGATTTTTTCTGGGTACTGCAGTTTTGATTTTGAGAAATTAAGGTTACAGAGTTTAGACATTACGGTGCTTGGGAGTTCTAGAAGTACAAAAACTATAAAGTAGAAGCTTTATTCAAAACAGAAAATAAAATGATTTTTTGTCTTTTGTTTTAAATTCCCCTCTTTTACTATATATATATTATTTATTCTACATACTTCATTCTACGATTTCTTTCTAATGTTTACAATATGTTGGCGTAGCAAATCGATAGCTGTTTCTTAGGTTTCAATCGCCGATTAATATCGTTGCAGCAACCCTGAAGCGACACATAAAAAAGATATTGCTCAAAAAGCATTCTGCAATTTTCTGTTATATTATATCTGTAGTTCTCATTTACTAAAAGGAAAAAAAATAATTTGTGTTTTATATTTTAAACAATAAAATAATCTTTGCCTTAAAAACCATTATGTTGAATTTAAATTTATATTATGTGAAATTTACTTACAAGTCGAATTAAATTACTTTAATTCCACTTCTATGCCTTATTTCGAAAATATAATAAAAATACAATAAAACAAGACAAACTATTAAAAATTCATACAAAAAAAGTTTTTTGAAACATTATGTTGCATGTGGCTGCTACATTTGATTCCTTCTTAGAACATTGAAAAGGTTCTTTCGAGATTTATGAAAGAAATTAAACCTGCCCATTAAGTTACATAAACTTATTAGTGCACATAATCTCCCTAAGACACAGGGCGCGTCAATAAAAAAGAAGTTAGGCATAATCGCTCAATTTAAAAGCAAAGAAATTAAGTACTCGTTCCATGGTTTCTCTCTTTAAACAAATTGATCCCTTAAGTAGCCCCAACAGATTGATCACTTACTCTGCCTTCATTTCCGTCCCTTTATGTTTTGATGGGAGGCCATAAGCTCAGTCATTTGACTCTCCCTATCTTGAACAGACATCTAACTTATTGATTCCGAGGGTAAACTTAGCAATACCCTTCCGACCCCCTCTACCTCTCGAACGTGAGAATATCCTCTTCTGTGAGCAGTAATTTTAAATGACACTGAAAGCTTAGGTTCGAATAGTTCTGTATTAATCCTCGTAACACACCATAAGCTCGAGCCCTAATGCCTTCATGTACAGATGCACTGCCATGCATTCTGTATGCACAAACGCCACCTACAAATTCCTTAAAGGGTTGCATTTAGGCATACTTTAATTTTATTATATTTGCAGTTCGTGCCTCGAAGCCAGTGAGCAACCTAGATATTTAGTCTTTATCACCGTGGATATGAACAGTTTGTCGCTTTGGCGATTGCACTGGGAACTGTTAACGGCAACGTTGACTTCAAATATTCACAATGGTTTTAGATAGGTAGGATATGGTAAGTTGGTTCTCTCCGGCACATGCCACTTTAGAGAGAATTCAACTTTGCATATTCTCAGTTTTTTTTATCTTATTTATTTTACTCTTTTGTGCTCAAGATGAAAAGAATTTTTACATCAAAAGAAAAACAATTTTACTGCTTAAAATGCCTTATTTTTTTTTTTTTGTATGACACACTAGGTTACGCTAGCGTCAAAGTTTCAGAATAAAGTTTCTTATAATTTTTTGAAATATCTGAATACAAATTTTGCATTCCAGCCTTCTAAAAAACTTAATTATATTTCACATATATTAGGAAAAGAAAAGGTGGAAATAATTTAGAGTAATTTTTATGAAAATTTTGAAAATGTATACATTAATATAATTTAATATGAAATAACAAAATTAAATGCTATATTTATAAATGCAAAAATAGAATGTATTAAAATATTATTTTTCTTTATTAAATTAATTTTATATTTTGCATTATTCCTATTTTAAAGAATACTTATTTAAACTAAACTTTTAAAATTATGCAATGATAACTATTACATCGACCATTTTTAAACAGTTAATTAGCCCAGAATAATTTTCTATATTTTGGGAATTTACTATGAGGAAATTCCCTCACATTTCCTCCAACGATTTAAAAGTTCTGTATCTTTATTTAATTTAATTCTTTAGTTAATGCATATATTTGTTCAATTCTGATACGGGCTTTAAAAATAATGAAGAAATTAAATTTTCTGGAAAAAAAAACTATTAATTTTCTTTTAATTTATTAAAATTTTGGTACAATACACAATTTAATCTTTTGCCAATTTTGCATTCACTTACTAGCATAGTAAGTTCTATTCAATTTTGTTTTCAGTTTTTATTAATACGGAAATATATACTAATAAAAAAGATGAACCAGGTCTTAGAGTTTTATTTTATAATAACGATTTAAAGATAAAACTAGCGAGAATGATGACTTTGATATGTGTGTGTAATAATATTTAGAGTTAAATAAAATTTTTATACATATTTATTAATTGATTTTTTTTTACATTTCAGATTTTATTTAAATATATTTGCTAATCCTTTTCCAGTACTTTTAAGCTTGATTGCTATCAGATAATATAATCTAAATTCAATATAATTCTGAAATATGAATACAATATGATTCAGATTCTGTTTCGGAATTTCCTCTTTCTAAACAACTATATGCACATATATAAGATGTATAATTTTGGAATATTTAAAATGAATATGATGATAAATATCTTATATTTTAAATAATAAACAAAAACTTTTAACCATTTAAATAAGAATTATATGCCTAAATTTTTTCAGTTGTGTGTCTCATAATTGGAATGTAAATCAAAAATTGCATCAGGAATTTTTTTAAAGAGCCAACGAAGTGTTAACAAATTTTATATGTTAATAATAATACGAAGTATGTGATCGACTGATCGAAGCACATGTTATCTATACTTATAATAAAGCACAATGTGTGTGTGTGTGTGTTGGCGCTCTACAGGCCAGGTCATTTGACATACAGCTACCAAATTTGGTACATGTATACCTTAGAGGTCGGGAATGTGCACCTGGGGTCCCTTTTTTGGAATTTTTAATTAGAATTTTAATTATTAATTAAAAACTAACTTTCCCGCCAAAAGAATCTTCCATTTTCCCCACCGCCAACTTTCCCGCCAAAAAAATCTTCCATTTTCTCCACCGCCAAATGAGTAAGACTTCAGCGTTTTTTTCTCCCAACAGTAATAAGGCTAGAGTTAACATTTTTCGGCGGATTATTTCAAACGATTCAGTTTATTTTCTTAATGTTTTATGCATTTAAAATTAAACATTGTTAATTAATCCATGTTTCAGATTCATTCTGAAGTACTTTTGAATTAAAATAACACAGAATAAAGGAAATTAAAAATGTATAATCTGCATAGCGTTACCCCAACTGGCGTAGAAAAATTTACGCATTTGCGTTACCGGAGCTGGCGAAGAAAATTCACGCATGCGCATTCAGACTGTTGCCATGACAACCGTTATCAACGGATGATTTAAATTATTTTTAGGTTAGTTGCATGCTTTTGTAAGTAAATTGTATTTATGTTAGTTATATATTTTTTTTGTATATGCTTATAGTTTTAAGTACATCGTTTTTTAAGTAGTTTTTTTAAACCTATTTTCGACCGATTATTTTAAATGATTCCTTTTATTTTCTTAGTGTTTGATGCATTTAAAATTAAACATTGTTAATGAATCGATCTGCTCATGATGAATTTCAGAAAATTTTGTTGACAAATTCTTGAGATATTACATAAATTAAGAAAGATATTCTTTAGTGCCCATAAAGTTTAAATGCTCAGTGACTCTGTTATCAGTAATCATATTATAAAAAAATGCTTTGTTTCAATAAAATATATTATGATATTAATTGCAGATTAATTCTTTCCACTTTAATTTAAAGCATAAATTCTACGGGAGCTAACAGAAAATTAGAGAGATAATATTACGTTATGACTGAAGGCCTTTATAATATTATGAGTGAATTACATGACTATGAAAATTTGAAGCTTTAAAATATTTGATGAAGAAGCTATTAAAGTAGGAATTACATAAAATATTTAATTATTAAAATTTGAACGAGCATTAAGATTGGCGAACCGGCTGGTCGCCAAAGACGACTAGTAATTAATAATCGGAAGATATCAAAAATTTAAAATATTATTTCAATTATTTCTTTTTATTGTCCTTTTGGTGTATAAATAAAACTCAGCAATTAGGTATAATTATATACAAAAATTTGCATTTCAATTATATATTTCCATATAAAATTAATCTAAATTATTTAGAAGCTGGCAAAGTTCATCATTTTTCTATTATGAAATCACGATGCCAGATTAATACAATGAAATACATTCTTTTACATACAAGAAATACATTCATTGAATTATAAGCATGCAATGTATACATTCATACATACAATGAAGTACTTGAAATATTTATTGAATTATAAGCATTTAATTTAATAAAAATTATGCGTGTGAAACTGGCATTTTACAATTTTGCAAAAAAGAAATTTAGTTGTTAGAAAAAAATGATAGTTAATCAAAACAATACATTTTATTTAGATGTTATTATAGTGCACATAATATAAAATATTATGGAGACTTCATTGATTAAAATTTTTTATCCAGACATGTTTTATTGCACGCGCTCCTTCAATTTTTATTCATTTGATCAAAGATAAAAAAATGTTTAACATTTGTTTGCCCAATATGTTTCTAAAAATATAAAATATAAACAATAATAAGCTTCTTCTTTCATTTTTTACGCATGTTTAAGTTACAATTTTCTGCTTTCCTAACTTCCATGTATTTCGTTTCCAGTAAATTTTTCCCTACGATGTAAATAAATTCACAAAGAATATCCGGTTCTGGGGCCCAAAATCGTTCTTAAACAAGCATACTATTCCTTTATATTCCTTCATGCTCTGCTTTTATTCAAAAGGATGGCATGGAAGAATTTTCTTGAGCAAATCCATGGTTGAGCAGAGATGAAAACGTACGGTTTAACATTCCGAGTGATTGAGCCACAACTCCAAGAGTTGGATTTGGTGAACTGAGTTAGGTGCTTCTGTCTCTATCGAAAGCTCCACCAGAATCCGAAGTAGACCTTTGTTTGGAACTGCGTTTTTCAAAAAGTTACAAAATATTAGCTAAGCGCTCCGAGTTTTCTGAAGATAACTTCTTTTTCCTCCATAGGGCTGATTTTTTTTAATATATAAAAGAGACTAGATAGTTTCCTGTTGCATAAGCTGAAATATAAATACTGTATTTTCTTGTTCCAAAATACCTTCAAACCTTTGGAAATGGTATAGGTATTCAAATATTATATATCTCGACACAAATAATATATTATATTAATACTCTTATCACATATATAGCAATATTTTGTAATTTTTTCTTGTATTTATAGATATAAAAGAAAGATTAAATCATTCCTTGTTTATTGTACCAAAACTGTTTGTGTCAGACCTTGTCATTTTCAGTCATTATCTCACAATGAAGATGAAATATGAATACTTTATATGTCCCTGCCTCTTCAAATTTTTTTAGTTTTATCTATTTATAGAACGGAATTTTTCGTGAACAACTTTGTAATGCAAAACCTTTTTTGCCATTTTAAAATAATAACACAAATGACGAAATGACAATTAAATACTTAAGCACTTTATAGTGGAATAACTTATAGTGGAGACTTTTTTATATCTGCAATGGAAGATTTATACTTATGAGTGTATTGATATTTATTCTATGTTGAAAGATTATTTTCATCCGTTACAAATATCATTTATATATATCAGGATTTAATGTTTTAGATTTAAATTAGAAAGCGATGATAAATCAGAAACATTCTTTAAATATTTTACAAAGAGATAAATGGATCGAATTTCGAAAGAAATATCGCCTCCCACTGCAAATGAGTAAAATTTTAGAATGCAGAATGCCAGGTCAAATGTCATTCATATCATTTAACCAGAAATTAGGATTTTAAAGCATGACTCAAAATAGTCCTCTTGTTTTTTTCAAAACAGACCTAATCCGGACTAAACGAACCAGGCTTTTAAAATATTTAGCCTTTATACTTCTGACACTTGATTTTAATACACATAATTGATAATTTCGTAATATTAGAAGGATTTTGAGCTTACAATTTCTCCTGTACGTGTACATTTGTGTGTGGGTGTATCTGTAATAATTTCTAACTAATCTATCTTCTAGAAATAATTTTCTAATCACTCTAATCCCGTCTTCACTGTAACTTAGTTGCAATGGTATTATTTTTCATGTAGAACCGAACTTCTATTTCGGCAATTTCTTTTTGGAATATATTTAAGATCCAAACTCTTTTTCAGGTTCTCCTAGCTCCGGCTTTCCTAATAGCCTACAGCACTGCTCTCATCATGGCTTTAGTGATAACAGATAAAAATTTGAATATTTCTTTAAAAATACAAAAAAAAGGAATTATTAGAGTACTTTACGCCTGTTTCTTCAAAGAATATTTTACATATATATAATAAACTCTGAATAAATTAAGATAGTTAATTCTTTATTTAATATGCCTATTAAGACATAAAAATTATATCAAATTGCAATCATGAATATAAAATGTTAACATGCCAACTAATGAATAAGAAATCATCGTATTGTTATTATATTTACACATTTTCTCTAAGAAGATTATTTTCAGAATGAAGACAAATCCAGATAACTTTATAAATATAAACTATTTCATTTTCAAAAATATCTAATCCATCAAAAATATACTCTCGTATACAAAATGCCTCTTTAAAATATTTAATAGAATGTGAATACATTATCATTTTATTACCTTCATGTAGCAGCCAACGTGGTATTTGCTTACATTTATTAAATGTTTGTAAGAGAATATTTCAGTGCTTTACAATGTTGATAAGTATCGAGTTAGATTTTTTTACAATATTTATTGTATATGTGAGACAATCATTCATTTTTTTTTTTCAAATTTTTATAGAAATTCATTATCTGTTCTAGGAAAAATAGTTCAAAGAATTATAATTCCAAATATTCAACACAATTGGATAAAACCAAAACAAAAGACAAATGTCTAATATTAAAGAATACTATTAAATTGAATTTTAGATTTCGTTAGTTTAAAAAAAATATTTATTATATATGAGAGACGATCATTCATTTTTTTTTCAAATTTTTATTGAAATTCATTATCCGTTCTAGGAAAAATAATTCAAAGAATTATAATTCCAAATATTCAACACAATTGGATAAAACCAAAACAAAAGACAAATGTCTAATATTAAAGAATACTATTAAATTGAATTTTAGATTTCGTCTAGAAGTTAATAATTGTTAAATTCTGCATTAAAAGATGAAGACAAAGTCCCTGAAAGAGAGACGCTTCTTCCTCTTAAAAGCTGAAAATATAAACTGTTACCATTATTGGTAATTCATGGTGCTACATATTCTTGTCTTTTATCATTAATAAAACAATAAGTTATCAAACGGTGTAAGATTAATAAATAACAAATCTAGTTAAACTACTGCAGGGTGATTATAGAATATTTATATTAATTGCAGTAAATGAAACACCAAAAACTGCGTGCCGCATCACTTCAATAGTGATTATGCAGCCATTTAATTTTTAAAGGCATATCTTCAGTCTCACGAGGCGAAAAACTATTAATATGAAACTTTATGTAATCCATAAGATACGTAAGTTCCCATTTAAAGAAGGAAAGAATAATGCATAAAGATAAATGTATTTCAAATATTTTAGATTTTCATATTTTACACTGTTGAATTAATGCGAAGAAATCAGGAATTTCGCTATGAAAAAATCTAAAATCTAAAACATTGCTACTGACAAGCATATATTTTCAGAAAAAAATATTTAAAACAATGATTACAGAAAAAATTGGCTCAAAACAATGCTTTTAACATTATTGAAATTTCATAAAAATGCATCAAGCAAAGGGAAAGGAAGAGAAAAAAAACTTGTTACAAGAAAAAAAAAGTACAAAAATTGTAGTAAAGTTCGGCAGTATCTTTGACAGCCCAGCAGTGAATTTACATGATAAAAATAATCGCTTCCTTGCGTTTTCTTTTACCTTCGGCACATACTTGGGGGAAGAAATGACGTTTTTAGCATTAAATAAAAACTTGTTTATTGTTAGTTTCAAAGACAACGATCCAACTTTGTTATGTTAATACGTGCATCCTTTAAATACGTGTGTATAAATATCGATCATTTCGTATCCACTTCAGAGTTTTCTTTAAATTTGGAAGGGGAATTGGGGATTTCGGATAAAATTATGAATCTGTTTTCTTTCTGAAGGGCAATAGATTTTGTTTGGTGCGAAACATATACTTTTCCACCACGGTCTTTATCTAAAAAAAGTATTCTTCATTGATTATAATTTCTGGTATCCATTTTGATTAAATAAAAAATGTAAAACAGTGCATTTGTGTTGATATCTCTAAAGCTTTGTTTTTATCTGTCGGCTATTTGAAAAATGATTAAATTAATGTAGTCTTTCTTTAACTAGCATTCATTTTATTTGTTGCTTTGAATCTTTACTTTCAGTTCCTTAAAGAACCTGCTGCTCCTCAATCATTCATTTATTTAATCTTGGAATGGTGTCTTTGTCATGAAAGTTAGCTTGATTGTATAACATTCAATCGCAACTATGTTATAACAATATGCTCTGTTACACCAATAAAATTTTAGAAATTTAAAATTCTTTCATAGGATCATCGATTTAGATAGGATTCAAACAATTTTATTGATTGAATCCTGTCTAAATTAATTAATTTTCATATAAGATTATTCAACCAAATCAACTGATTTTCATATAAATTGTATAAACATTAATTGATATAAATATATATTATTACAATCATGACATTGATTAAATTGCAAAATAGTTATAACCACAATATAAAAGTAACTATGTTGATATATTTCTATTTGAAATATTGAATACCACACAAATTGATATTTAATACCACCACTGAAAAACTGAGAAGATTTTTGCTTTTAAAACAGTGAATGTAGAACATAAAGCCCTAGAAAAAATAATTATTTTATCTTATTTTACACAAAATCATCATAAAGATATGAAATGAATACTTATTATCATAAATTATAATTGGATACATAAAATGCTCTTTTTTCATCTAAAAACACTTTACTATTCAACATTTTTGTATCCATTCAGAAATCGCTTAATGAATATAAAGAGATTTCATTTAGTGTAACTGAAAATTGTTGTTGCTTCGATTTATTCCCTATACCGCATAGTATAACTGTATAGTGAACGTATTCCTATGAATAATAAATTTTAATCAAAATTATTGCTAGTAATAAGTGTCACAAATTATTAAAATACTTTAAATTTTCAAAACTATCTTCTTCCAAGTGAATTAACTTGTAATTTTGCTTGAAATCGCACAAAAACACCTTTACTATATATGAATTTTTAGTAAGTATGAGCAGTTATCAAAATGCCAAGAAAAGGGCGATACTAAAACTTGTCTTTTTCAATATTCGTAAACAGTATTCAATTCGTTAATTTTTTTAAACTGCAAATAAGGCAATATTAATTAGAACCCTCTTTTGAGCATGGTATATGTTTTAATATTTTTGTAAACAGGCACGATTACTATGAAATAATGAGAAATTTCAATAACCCGACATTATGCCATTCAAATACATTAAAATTTAATTACAAGGAAGTTTTAGCATTAAAAAAGACAAGAAAGATGTAGCTTGCTTCTGAAATATTGAATCCAATTTGAATTCAAATAATTGCGTTGAATAATTTATTTTCTGAAAATCCGCTCGGAAAAAATAATATTTATTGATGAGTTAATTATCATTTTGGTTATTCGCTATTTTCTCACAATGATTCATAATTGATATATTTCCAATGTCCTACTATCCCAGAATAGGACTGAAAGAAAATCTTTTATCATCTACAGAAAGTAATTAGCTTTTTCATGATTCATTAATAACATCAGTAGACATAGACTACATTGACTAAAATATACTTGGACCATCATATCATATAATCTGAAAAGAAAATATCAGATAACATTGACTAAAGAATGCACAATGTTTCTTTAACTGTAAACAGACAGCTGTAAAATGACGTCTTAATTTATAAGCATCATCAAATCACTATACCACACTGTTAAAAAATGGTGCAAAAATTAAGCCTAAAAATCATTCTACCACAATATCATTCGAATATACTTACATTTCATAAGCAGTAAATCTCAATGCATGTTCAATTTTCTGTGTAAAAAAAGGAATCGAATTTCTGTTTACACATTTACATTTATATCTGCTTTAAAATAAGAGAAATAAATTTTCAAAAATAATTTAACACAATGCTTTATTGACAAGTATATTTTTGAAGATGTCTTTTTTTTTTCCCGGCAATTATGAAAGAATTATGATTTAAGACTCGAAAGAATGGTATAAAAATCCCCACTGGTTTGGTTTAACGAAATTTTGAAGTAAAAGCCATAAATTTATTTTCAGAAGATCCATAAATAATCTTTTTTTAATCTGGGAGTTGTGAGTAGGCTTCATCGTCTTAGTTTTGTTCAAAAGTCTGCCGAAATTCCCAATTGATCTACACTAGCGACAGAATAATTATGCAATTAGTAATGATTTATACACCAATGTTACTTTCTAGATGCTTATCAAGTCTCTTATGGGAAAAAAAGTAAGAGCGAAAGTTAATACATTTTACGATAAATAATGAAGTCACGCGCATGTAAGATATTTAAAGGTTTATTTATTAATAAATAATGGTATTCATATGCAGTTTTATTCAGAATCAGAGTCTAAAAAATGTATTATTTAATTTCGTTTATATGAATTTGACACAAATTATACATTTCTTCAAAAGCTCCATACCATTAACAGTAATATTAATAGTTGTAATAATGAATGTATTAGTGAAGGCTCCAAATCGAACAAACTGTGTCTATAAAAAACTTTGATTTTTGATAATTTAACTTTCAAAAATCTTAGTTTCACAAAATGCTTCAGAAGATATACACATAAAACTGGATAAAACGTACTAGTACTATATATAAATGGCAAACGAATATTCTTTATTTTATATATCTTGACAAATTTTGTAATATAATGAAGAATTTTTCTAAAATTGAATAAGGAAGAAGAAAAATATGCATAGTGTAAAAAAATAACTTTACAAATCTATTTTAACTAATTTGTCTTTTCCTAATCTATTTTTCCCTTCGTAGAATCTTCTCAAAATGTTTCACCTGTTATGAATTAGTTGGTATAATCATTTTCTTTCATATCACCGAATTATGTTGAAAAATGTTTTTCTACTAAACTCAGCAACAAAAGAGGCATGAGCGAGTTTTTTTTTTTTTTTTTTGAACATTTATTTCTCCAATAGAATGAAAATATAAGATTTGTCCTGATTCATTTGAAATAATTTCCATTCATTTTCCTGAGATTCAAATATACTGTAGATTGTCAGTGTTACTCTGTTGGTTATGTGCATTGACACACTTGAAAGTTTCAAAACTTCAGAACTTTCTTCTAGTAGTAGGTTTTAGATCTTTTAATCTTAAACACCTGCTATTGAAAGTATGATGTTCACAAATTTTCTAATTAATAGCAGAAACAATGTACATATTTTGTAAAGATCAGATTTTTAATACTTTTTTTTTGTAAATATACTTTGTTAAAAGAAGAAAGTTCCAAGAATTTATTTAAAATTTTAAGCCCCTGTAAAGCAGAAATTCTTTCAACAAAGAATTTTATTTCAATTCTCGATAAATTAAAATATAACCTTCATTTTAATTATAACATTAATTTAATGAAAGATTTTAAATATATTTTTAAAAAATTACTATGAAATCTAAAATATATTATTTAAAAAGTTGGAATCTATGGAAGTGCTTTTCAAGGATAGCATAGCATATTTTCTTGAAAGAGGCAAATACATATTATCATCATATCAAATTTACAAATACAAAATAGAATAAAAATATGAAATGAAATTTTCATAAATTTCTATTTTAATGAAAAATAAGAAGGCAGTGTAGAAGCAGTGTACATTTTTTATTATTTATAATAAAAAATGCAAAAGAACTATGCTGAATGATAGTAAATAATCTGGAAATATGTCAACGAATAGTAATACATATGAGAAGTCTGATAATTGAATGTTGCATGTGATGCTATTTGGTGTAAATATTGATTATTAGGATTTTTATTTTTCAATTTCTGTCTGCCTTAATTACTTGTGATTTTTAAAAATATTTCTTTACTCAATGATTATGATCTATTAGAAAAATATTTCTTCTATTCTCACGCTTTATCTATACTTATAATAAATCTCAATGTGTGTGTGTGTGTGTGTGTGTTGGCGCTCTACAGGCCAGGTCATTTGACATACAGCTATCAAATTTGGTACATGTATACCTTAGAGGTCGGGAATGTGCACCTGGGGTCCTTTTTTTGAAATTTTAATTATTAATTAAAAACTAACTTTCCAGCCAAAAAAATCTTCCATTTTCCCCACTGCCAACTTTTCCGCCAAAAATATCTTCCATTTTCCCCACCGCCAAATGAGTAAGGCTTCAGGGTTTTTTTTCTCCCAACAGTAATGAGGCTACGGTTAACGTTTTTCGGCGTATTATTTTAAACGATTCTGTTTATTTTCTTAATGTTTTATGCATTTAAAATGAAACATTGTTAATTAATCTATGTTTTAGATTCATTCTGAAGTACTTTTGAATTAAAATAACACAGAATAAAGGAAATTAAAAATGTATAATCTGCATAGCGTTACCCCAACTGGCTTAGAAAAATTCACGCATTTGCGTTAACGTAACTGGCGAAGAAAATTCACTCATGCGCATTATGTTCTGATTGTTGCCATGACAACTAACGGATGATTTAAATTATTTTTAGGTTATTTGCATGCTTTTGTAAGTAAATTGTATTTATGTTAGTTATATATTTTTTGTATATGCTTATAGTTTTAAGTACAACGTTTTTTAAGTAGTTTTTTAAAACCTGTTTTCGACCGATTATTTTAAACGATTCATTTTATTTTCTTAGTGTTTGATGCATTTAAAATGAAACATTGTTAATGAATCGATCTGTTCATGATGAATCTGAGAAATTTTTGTTGACAAATTCTTGAGATATTACATAAATTAAGAAAGATATTCTTTAGTGACCATAAAGTTTAGACGCTCAGTGACTCTATTATCAGTAATCATATTATTAAAAAAAAATGCTTTGTTTCAGTAAAAAATATTATTATATTAATTGCAGATTCACTTTACAATTTAATTATAGCATAATTTCTACGAGGGCTAACAGAAAATTAGTGAGATACATACCACGCTATGACTGAAGGCCTTTATAATATTATGAGTGAATTATATGACTATCAAAATTTGAAGTTTTAAAATATTTTGCTGAAGAATATATTAAAGTTGGAATTGCGCAAAATATTTAATGGTACAACCGAAGTATTCCGGTTCAACTTATTTAATTATTAAAATTTAAACGAACATTAAGATTGGCGAACCGGCTGGTCGCCAAAGGCGGCTAGTATTATATCAATTAATATGCTTTAAATGGGTGGTTTGAAGTCTTGGGAGTTTTTCTTTGTTTAAGAAATACACTGAAATTTAAAATTATTGATGTTGTTTCAAACTATTAAACAGTTCTTCACTTGTTACGAAAATTTCAGATGAATTAATATATTTTGAGGATATTTCAGATCACGATATAAAGAAGTTAAAAGATTAGAAGTGAAAATAACAGCATTTGTTTATCTATGAGAATATAAATTGACTATTATTAATCTTTATGTTGTGTTTCTTTTTATCTTTCTCTCTATTAATAGTAATATTTTCAGTTTTTGTGCATTTGTAATGAGAATTATTTGCCCGCTCTAACGGATTGCCTATTGTGAAAATGTTTTCAGCATGCTTAATTATGACATAAAATACAATTAATCTTGACTTCTACATCAAACAATAGCATAAAATTATACTTAACATACTCATATACAATGAAATATTGAAATGACGCTTCAGTTTTCGCAAATTATTTTGTATAAAATAATTGTATTCTTTTTTCGAATATTGTAAATGGATTCAACGTTTGTTAAAAGAAGAAATATATATATAATGCTATTGCAGACAATAAATGTGTATTGCTAAGCAAAAATGTATGATCTTGAATAATTATTTTCTTTGGCATTCTTATAATTAAATTAAAACGCATCAGTGGAATGAATAAAATATAATTTCCGCCTTCACAGCGTAATTTAAAATGATCGTTCTAAAGCATTTTGAGCTAATTATAATTAGAAAATGTATAAAAAATAAAGTAAAAAGGAAAAAATGTCGTGATGCAGAACACATTTCATATTATATATTCTTCTTAACAGCATTGTGGAAGGAAATTTAATTAGCAATATATTTCAAGTTTCTGCACAGAAAATTATTATTATTTAAAATAATATTTTCTAAAATTGTTTCCATAGTATGCAACTTTTGATATTTATTTTTCATCTTTTTTTAAATCCGAAAAATAATTTTTTATTGTGCAAAGCAATAAGATAGTTAAATTATAGAATTTCAAACAATTTCTATGCTGAACAAAAGTAATTTCAAGAAGCAAATTATACTCACTTAGATTAACATCAGCCATATGTTTTAACATAGAAATTATACAGTTAATGTACTTATACATTTTCTTCTCTTTATATGAATTTATACACCTTTTTTTATCACTAATATTTAAGAAATTCACTTCCATGGTATATATTACCCGCAAGCTTTTCGATTATCATGCTAGATATGATTGCTTTCCAGTGCAACTTTAGCTAGTACTTTATTTATAAACCCAAGATATTTTTCTATGAAAGAAAATACAAATTACTGTTGGATATCATAATCAGATCAAAATGATAAGAGATCTGGTATTGGAATAATTTGAAAAAGACAAAAATATTTATTTGCTTCTTATTCAAAATTTCTTCTTTTAAATCTTCAAAGAAGAAGGTTGCTTTTATCAGTTTAAATAAATATTTCATCTTTAAAATGAAACTTAGATCGAAATATTTCGCACTGCATATCTTTTTTCTTCTATTGTTGTTAATATACATAAGAATTATAATTTTTTCCATGAATTAGGATTCTATTTAAGGCAAGCTGGAAGTAAAATATGTTAACTTTATGGACCTTACTAATATATGATCTAAAATCTTTATATTTTATTTTTAAACACTTCTAGATTTTCTTGTAATATAATTATTATATAGAAATATATGTTTTATTAAATTTTAATTACTTATTTAAGGATACTGAATTTTTTTTTCTTGAGTCAAATTTTTTTTATTGTATAATCCTCTGAGAAATACATAAATTATGAAACAAATCCTACGGTATATTAAAACTCAAATACTAAAAGATTTTTAATCAATATAAAATAAATCAATTATAAATCAATTTTATATCCTTATATTTATTTTACATATTTTTGACATTCAACAAGAAATTTATTTAATTAATTGAAATTCAATTACTTCTCGTTTTAAAGTGAAGTTCAAATTTTAAATGAAATAAGAGGATATAAAGAGACGTATTACACATTGGAAAAAAGAGTTAATGAAATACGTTAATAATATGTATTATAGACTTATCAACATTTTAATTTTAAAAATATTTTTCATGGGAAGCCTTTTAGACCAAATAAGGTATGAAATATTTGACAGAGACTTTCAGTAATCGCATAGAATCAGTTGGTTACTTGAGGTAGCTGTTAGGTGAATAATATATTTAAAATGGATTTATCTTAACTCTATTTCCTTGAATATAAACTGTGCCAATAATGCATATTAGCTAGAAGAACTTTTTTGGCAGTTTTCGTAATTTCATCCGGAGAAAAAGGCTCTAATGACTGTTTTCATTTTTCTCTGTGGTTAAGGCTTTTTCATCCGCATCAACATGGTAACAGAGAAAAAAAATTGGAATTTTTAGCATATTTATTTTTACACAGTTATCGACATAACATATTAAAGACTCTGACTATCTTATATTAATATTACATTGTTGACCATCCATAGAAAGTTTTACGGACTTTCCTCTCCAACACTCATTATTTCAGATTTAGAATTAGATCTCAATTACTTCGTCTTATGCTTGTGTCTAGATAACTTTCTCCTTTCCAGAAAAATCAATTGAGCATTGGTTGAAGTAACAGCAATCGATACGTCCAACCATTGGCACGGTTGCGATTTATCTGTGACTTCAAAACAATGCACAATGCAAATAAATCAAACGGTTCAGGAAACTCACAATCTTAAAACGTAAAATTTAATCTATTGAAAATGTTCACAAAACGTAACTCACCATTTTAATTATGCAAATTCAATTCCGTTTTAATTAATTGGTGCTCGGAACAGAGCAGGCCTGCATCGAAAGAAAACCAATCATCCACTTATTCCGACTCAGACAATAGACATTACCCTGAGCGAAACTTAGGAATGGGAGTCACACATGAGAAAATCCATAAATTTTTCATGCACAGAAAGACACGGTGTGGATACAGTACGTCATTTCACGAATGTATCCCTTTCCTGTTCTCCTGAATAAATAATAAGGTACTTTAGGAAGAAATCGATGATGGATTGTTTCGCCACGATCGTCAACTGCTTCAAGGAGGGAATCTTGAGACCGCGAGGCTAAGTCAGGTGTAACAGAATGAAAGATGAGATAAGATAAAAGTGGTAAAAAGATTGAAACAGTGCCGTATCCTGTCAGATACAGTGAATATTGCGAAAGTGGCGTATTTCTAAATAAAATGCTGCTACATTAATTTCATCACATCATTCCGTATATGCCATAATATGTCATCTGTGACATCTGGGATTTTACATACATAATATCTACATAAGTTCATACATAATATCTACATATTAACAATATTATTTCATATAGAATATATAATAACTACTGTAAGCTCAAATTACCTGGTTGATATATAGATTTCTGTGTATTAATATTATGTAGGTTACATAAAATGTTCACTACGTGGCTGTTAAACGTTCATTTTATTTCTTTATACGGTATTTAGTATAAGTCCTAACTATACGACTCTTTTTTTATCCTATATATGCCGTATATTTCATCTAATTGTATTTTATCCTATTTTTATCTTCCATGAGGGAGCTGTTTTTTAGAGAAAATTCAAACAATAAGATTCTTTTTTATTCTCTACATTACACAGTGCGAAAACTATGGTCTTTAGAAAAACGCCAAATTATATGCATTCTATATATTGTCACATTATTTCATGCGAGATCAATATATTTCTTATTACTGATTAAGAGCGATTCAAATAATTTTTTATATATATTCAACATAATAATTTTTACAAGAGCAAAATAAATTAATTTTTATTTCCAATTAAACTTTGAGAAAGAAAAAAAAAATAATGTGAAGATATTCTCAAACTCGTATGAAAGGAGTAGCGCTGTGCTATGCAGTCTGAAAACGCTTTAACTCTTAGTATTAATTTGTATAATAGATGTAATTATATGGAAATTCAGATGCGTCATCATTCAATAAGGCTGACCTTTTCATGGAAGAGAAAAATAATTAACAAATGCAAAGAGTGCCTTATTAACTAATTGTCACTTACCTATTAATTGATATTATTAATATTGAATGAATCAATGAAATGTTAAAACATTTTATTTATAGTGATGCCTCTTTAATATCCATTTATTATTTTGTATAATATCTCAAATAATTTAAGTTGTTTCCGTGAGACCTAAATTAGTCAATGAAAGAGTTAATGTGTAATTCATTTCTTATTATTGAATATAAACTCAATTTTTCTCATATATGAGATATATTATTTCGTATAATATTCAAACATATTCATGTTAAATTTAAAATCAAATGCTTATTTTACTGTTTGTCAGATTATTTCATAATTTATAGTCCAAAATTAACATATTCGACTATTTTTCAAATTTCTGAAGGTAAAACAAAATGAATACCCAATGAATAAATTTTAAAAATACAAAGGCTTTATTCTTGCCAGCATAAGTAATTTAAAAATTATTCTAACTAATGTTTGATATTTACTGTGCTTGTAAATATAGGCTAATACCACATTATTTTTTTTTCATTCGAATAATCAATTGAATCCAAAATAAAGCCGTTAACGTCAGTGAATTCCAGCTTTCAGAAATCAGTAGGTAGAAATTGGTTAGGTGCGGCTTAAGAGAAAGAGGAGGTGTAATATTAAAAGCAGGTTGTTTGTGATTTGAGCTTTAGAGGTAATTTAATTCTGTATAAAAACTTTAATGATGACCAATGAAGTTTCACCATTACAGCGAAACAAACTGATGAGGTAACAGGAAAATGAATTACTATTTTCAGAAGACATCGTAATCTATTAGGCTGAAAATTTGCTTTCCCATTTATGTATATCCAAAATCAATTCGGAACTATATAGCGACTTAGAATCCTGGAATCAATAGCGGGATATTATATTCTGTGATGAGTAACAGAACAATTTAAACAACTCTTCTCGATTTGCGTTCATTTGGGGCAATCAATGTTATGTTACCTGCTTATGAATGTACGAAAAATAGACTTACGAATGAAGAAATGTTTTATGCTTATTAAGGAAAAAAAATTAATAGATTAAAAAAAATCAAAATATGCGGATTTATAAAGAAATTATGATATATCGGATATATAATCTAATTACTTATACACGTTGTAAAAATCCAAATTATTAAGGATCATTAACTAAAAAAATGAAACATATTGGCAAAATTGAAATTCTTGAAGAAAATTGAATTTTACTTGTTGAATGTGATAAACAGGTATGAGGATTAAAATGACATCTTAACCCTTTCTAGGGCCTTGGTAAGTATGTTTCAGACCAAATTTATCAATCTTTGTATGAAATTATGTAGGTTGGCATAAGTTCTGACAAATTTTCTTAGACAGACAGAAATTGAGATGCTTCAGTTCTTTATCTCACACAAAATGACGTGTCGTGATTTATTATTTAATTATTAATTAACCAAATTAATTAATTAATCAAATTAAATTTATCTAATAAGCTAAATGAATCTCTTTTCTTATTCTAATTTCAAGCCTAAAAATATTTTAACTTAATATGACTAGAAAAAAATGGCCCTTTAAAGTGTTAAAAAATGTATGAAATAAAGTAAAAGAATAAAATTAATATTTTGAAGTATTTGCTGAGCAAAATTCGATTAAGTTACAGAGAGTTAAACACTATTGAAGTTTCCAGTGCCAGAAAATCAAATACATTTTGATAACCATTTAAAAATTGTGAATATGAAAAATAAAAGATACATTTGAAAAGAACGTGAAGAAAGATAAAAGATACATTTGAAAAGAATGTGAAGAAAGATAAAAGATACATTTGAAAAGAATTTAAATATTCACATCATACATTTTGAGTAATAACGCTGCACATGTAAAGCAAATGTGTTTCATTCCAGGGGAATTCTTCCGTAAGAAAAGCAGTAAGAGATTGATACTTCGGCATTCACAACTGATGCAGTAGTTTGTTATTTTGTTGCATAGATCTTATTCTATCATTTACATATTATTTTCTTGAAAGTACGTAACTGAATTATGACCCAATTGATTAATTTTAAGTAGTTATTTTAATTAATTTGAAATGAAATCCTTCTGTGACATTTTATGAAATAGAGATGAAAAATGTATTTGCCCTTTTTTTATACATATGCAATAGGTGATATCATCGTTTTTCATGCAATCTAGTTCATGCGAATAAGCTTACAATTTTTCACGCTTTATGTATCGGTCAATTCGTGTTCATTTACAGAAGAGCCACTCTTATATTTCTCAACAATATGTTTTTAACAATTTATACACTCTTTCCCATACTCAAAACTCTCAATAAAAGAAAAAAGAATATCTAAATATTAAATATTTTTATTTTTTGTTCAAAGAAATCCAATTCAGATAATATATAGATAAAGAGGTTTAAATAAAAATAAAAATTCAGCATTGAATGCATTAAATTAAATGATTTTCGTAATAACCTCACTTGAGACAATATATATTATTCAATAATTTCTAAATTCAAAAGAGAATTGTTGTTAAGATTTGTGAAAAATTGAATCATAAGTAGAAAGAATTGAACTATAAGTAAGAAAAGTGGGGAAATAGAACGAAGAGAAAAATTCATACTTTATCAATATACTATTTAATTCCTCCAGAATCAAATCCCTTTGCAGTGTTTATTTAAATTCCCATTTCTAGCAGAATTCGATAAGACTTTATAACACGTTTGAAATATATCGAACCGAACAACTGCAGATCTCAGGAGACATGGCCGTTCAAAAATTGCTAAAATGCATTCCCCGGGGCAACTCTAGAGCAAAACATTATTATGTGCATTTCGCCTTTGAACTGCGCCCCTTTCCTACCGAAGAGTGGAAAATTTTTCATTCAAAAATTGATTTTTTTTCCCTTTGCTTTTGAAAAAGACGCTTCACTTTCCACTGCGAATTTTGACAATAAATGAGATAAACGATGGCTGGGAGAGCGGGCCATAAACACCACGGCTATGATTGACGTCCATTATTCTCTCGTTACTACTTAACAGAGGGACCAACAAATTCGTTTCTGAAAATTGCCAAAGCTGGAAGTGCATTAATTTTAGTTCAGCCGAGGATGATAATTTTCGAGACAGCTTTTGGGGAATAGAAGATGAAAAACAAGGCTAGTTATATTTTTCTCTCTTTTCCTTCATAGAGTTTTAAATATCACATATTAAGAGAATGCTGCTTAAATTATATTCCCAGGCTCTCTGTAATAAATTATTTGTAATTTGCATGATGTTTGTTACAAATACCTTTTTTATATGAAGATCCAGCAAGGTAAATAAAATTAAAATTAAATTCATAGAGTTTTAAATATGACTTATCAAGAAAAAAATTGTTTAAATTGTATAATTAAACGTTATCTGTCTTAAATATTTGCAATTTGGGTGATGTTTATTGCAAATATGTTTTTTATATGAATGATTCAGCAAGTTAAATAAAATTAAAACTGTATTCATAAAGTTTTAAATATGACTTATTAAGATAAAACTATTTAAATTTTATTTACAAGTTTTCTGTCATTAATGTTTGTAATTTGCATGATATTTATTGCGAGTATGAATATTTTTACATGAAATGCTCAGCAACTTAAATAAAATTAAATGAATTGAATATAAGAAATAGGCCTTTTATATCTCCAATAGAAATGAAAGAAAATTTCAATATTTGTATAAATTGTATTTTGAAAACTTTTTCAAATGGAGTAAATGGTTTTCTTAATTGTAAAGTATTCTGCAAATGAAAATGGGTTAAATATTCATAAGACAAATTAGAAGCTGTAAAAAGAAACCAAATGGCTAAATAAATTGTCAAGTAAGGATTTTTCGTTCATAGGAAAATATTACTGAATGAAAAATTATTCTCAATGCATCCATATTTGATTTCTCATTTTTGTTTCCATTTTATCTTAAAAATTTATATATTTTTCAAATGCAAAATAGTTTTTTCCGACAGAAGCGATTCTATATTTTTAATATTAAAAAGCGCAATCATTATTAAGAACTTCTTTTCCTTCTATTAGATTACAAAAGATTTATTTATTCCTTGAATTCAGTAATATCATTTTATTGATGGTGTTTAATTTTCCAAATTCAGCAAATTCATAGTAATTATGATACAAATTAGAGGTGAAAGGACCTACGGTTCTTATTTAAATAATTTTCCTTTAGTATCCGAAAAATGATGAAATAGTTATCTCATCATAATTCTACAAATTTGATGAGTCATTTGTAGTCATTTGAGAATTCATTTAATTGCTACAAAGTAAGATAATAAAATTTTGATGAGTAATTTTTGTAATATTTAAGAATTTTTTTAATAATTTTTTTCGAGAAAGCTTTGTATTTGATTATTACCATATCGTTTCTAATTTTATAATTACTTTTATATTAAATTTTTATTATGAAAATTTTTGTAGAGATTAAATTTAATTTTCAAATAATCTAGTATTTGGATATCATTCCTTAAAATTTCAACTATTTTCTAATCTTCAAAGCTTTCACAAAACTATGGATACTTGTAAAAATCATAGTTGCATTTTTATATGAACCACTGAATATTTAGGAGTGCAACCTCACTATTATAATTATATTTATATGCTATTTTTTATATCAGTATCAAAGAACAGCATATAAATATAATTATGATAATTAACTCTTAAGCTGTCCTCGCAGAAATGCTGCACATTTCTTCACTGCTTTGATTCTAGCGGGCGTTAATTAATCTTTAAAGTTTTAATATTTAATTGATAAAAAATAGCATTTTATTTTAAATAAATATTACATTTAACATTTTATTTGCAATAAATATACTTTTCAATAATTTAATTTAAATTTAAAATATATAATTAAAATTAAATTCTAGTCATTTTTTTATATCTTTATTAATGAAACTTTGTGGATTTTTTTAAATGGTGTTGAACGGTAAAAAATAATTTGATGTAGTTTAGGATTAAAATGTAACTATCAATTAAAAAAAATAATGTGAGGATTCATTTATACTGAAAAATTTCAATGAATAGCCAAAATAAAAATAAGTGTGTTATGTAATATTTTATTATTTTCAAAAAATGAATTCCTCCTTTTTTCTGATCTCCATTGAAACAATCAATTTATCAAGATGATGCAAGGACTTTTGAAAAATAATTTCTTTTCAAAACTAATTATTCATATTGGCTTCAGAAATTTCTTTATTCGTAATGTTTGAATAAAATGCTCATATAGTGCCTGTATCAATCTCAGCGCTTGCTTTGTAGATGCAGCAAGTTTGTCACCCTTTACTAGTGATGTAAGAAATTTAAAAAATAAATATTTTACTTTATTTTAACCATTTATAAGTGCAAGCACAATTGTTAATATTTTTAAAGATGATTTGATCCTTGAAGATTTCTGTGGTATATTTTAAATCAAGGCATTTAAAATATAATTCAATAGAACAAATGGAATCAATTCGGAAAAAGGATAGAGCCTTGAAAATTTTTATCTTCTTCATTCAAATTATTTTTACATTTATATCATTGACACATTTACATTCTATATTAAAAGTTGTCGCATGAGCCAATAATTAAAATTTTACATTTCATCACATAATTTATATTATGTACGTGATAATAGATTTACCTGATGATCTAATGGTACATTTTGTTAATTTCTTTATGAATTACGGCAATAAATACCCCTCGAGTTCGAGGACAGTACCAAGACCACCTCGAATATGAGGATGAAAATGTTAGTAAGTGTTATTCTTAGTTCCTGTATTGCTTCAAGAATGATAATGTAACATTCTCATCATCCTCGGAACATCGTACTGTGTATAAAATAAATCAAATGCTTGCATAGAAGTCTGCTTCGCTGTCATTTCTGCTATATTCTATTCGATATTAGCCACTAGTATAGATTGTACATCGGTTTATGAAACAATATGACTTTTTTGATAACTACAATGGTTAGAAAACTTGTTTTAAATTGAAATTGCAATCATATCCGTGAATTTCAATGTTTTCTGAACTGTGTTTGTTATCAGCAGAAATTTAAAATATATTACATATAAATAAACATTTTAAAACCAATGTTTTCAAAATTTTATTTTCAATTAAAAAAAAACTGAAAAAGCATGTACATTAATATGAAAAAATGCAATATTCGAGCCAAAATATATTCTTCATAACCATTAGTTTGAAATAGAAACAAATCAGTTATGTTAGTAATTAATTCTTTTTTATTTTGCAGTGAACTATTTCATATGTGAACTGTTTCGTTTTATTTGTCTTTATGCTAAATATGGACTATCTAAATTTTTAGCTGTCTAATTGTTTAATTAAAACAGAAACCTTTCTCTGTTTTCGCATCGTTGTAATTCATTTAAATAATAACCCCTTTAAATACATCAAAAATAAAGAAGAAAATCCAAAATTTTAATAAAACCTCGGGGAAAAAACAAATAAAATTTGATTATGTAGCCTTCCACCGTTTCCATTCCTTTTAAATGCGCATTTAGGCTTTTATCTCATCCTGAATGTAAGTCTGAAATAAAGGCAAGTTTGACGCTAAAAGAGAGGAGTAAAAATAATGTAATACAGAAAATTTTCTGCTAAATCGACTCAAAACTAAAAGAATTGTTTTTTTTGTTTAAGTATCGCTAAATCTTGAAACCATTAAACAAGAATCTTATCATTTTTTTTTTCAGCATTTGTGCAGGAAGAAAAGGTCATTGCGATTTAGGACCTGAGTTGAAAGTAAATTGACTTGGCAAGTATTCTGTAGTTCCTATTTTCTTAGAAAATGTTATTTTAAAAAAATGTGGTTATCTAACTGAACGCCGTTAAAAGTATATCTTGTAAGTTTTTAGATATTTGGCTTGGTTTCAAGCTAAGCAATTTCCACTAGCTGTTAAGTTAATTCTCTTTGTAGGAATGAAACTTTTTAAGTAAATAATGCAAACTATTTCTTTTCCGTAATGATTGCTTGCAAAGAGTTGAAGATATGAATTGAAAAACCAATACTTCTAAGATACTTCTAAGATCAAATGCAGTCAGGCTAGTCAATCGCTAAACTTTCGTAATTCTTTTTCGGAATCCAAAATTAATAATCTGTACATAGAAAGTTTAATGGAATGTGTAATTCCATTGAATGCGCGCAGTGCTTTTTAATGCAATATTTCCATTTAATACATTTTTATAAGCTTGTATATTACTTGACATGTTATAACTTACTTTAAATAGTAATTTTTGTGCATAGTTAAAAACCCGAAGTTAAAATAATAATATATTGATTAAATATCACCGTATATAATGTCTGTTTGAATGTTTTGAATTTAATAAGATATTTCTTTATCTAGAGTACTATTCTAGAGAGAAATATCTTGCCAAAAAATAAATTCATTTATAAAAACATTTCTTTAAAACTCTTACATTATTAAAAAATTTGAATAGAATAAGCAATTAATTATGAAAAATTAAATTATAAAAAATAAAAAAAACAGATATTTCTCAAAAATGTATCAAAACTAAAAATTATTTTAAGCTTATAAAAAGGTTTATCATTAAACTAAATCTGTGTTATTGCAGTTATGAGCATGCATTTCTTGTAACAAGATTGTTCGCAATTACATGCTTTGCATTTCAACCATGTAATCTTGAATAAATTAGCTTTATACAGCAATTATGATTTTTCCATAACTGATTTTTTTTATTATCAGCTTTTATTACATAATTAGAAGCTTATTTGAATTTCATATACTTGTTAATTTTTTATATATTTTTTTCATTCTCGATTATTATAATAATTATGAATAGATGCTATAAGAATAATAAATGGCATAAATAATAAAAAATATGAAGCGATTCTAAGATTCCCTAATAAAGCTTTTACACTTGCTCTATTCCTATAACATTTCTACTATACTCAAACTTCCACTAATTGATTAAAGATAGTTACTGAAGAGCACAAATCAAAACCAAAGCGAAATTTACATATTTTTTATGAAGAAAACTAAAAAAATAGAAATTATTACTTTTTCAAATATTTTCCAAAATATATTTATTAAAATATTTGATTTTGCAAATAAATATTATATTTGCCAACAGAGTATGCTTGAATGAAAAAATTCAAGTACGAATGTTTAATCTTTGATTAGCTTTTGAATATCAATAAATGCATAAATTTAAGCTAAAAGCATATATTTTTGAAAATAAGATGGAAAAAAAAATGCAGGAAATATATATATATATATATATATATATATATATATATATATATATATATATATATATATATATATATATATATATATATATATATATATATATATATATATATATATTTACACAGATGTCTGTATGATGACAGATAATGATGAAATTACTATGAACACTGATGTAAAACAGAACACACACAGCAACATAACTTTCAGAAGATTTTAATGTGAAATCGGGAGCTTCTGCTGATAGAACTTAATAAATTCATTCCAATTCAGTCCTTAATCTAAAGATTTCCAAAATCACTGATTGTATATTTGAAAGAAAAAATATTATTCTAAATTTTTAGATATAGCAATTTTATATCCACTGCCCAATTTGCTCAAAAATCAGGCTAATTTTTATTAAATGGAACTTGAAACCCATTTGTAAGTCTGCAACTTTAGAAATGGAATTTGAATGGTATTTTATTTTAATGCTTTTTGATAGCGTAATGAATTATTTCTTTTCTGTAAGTAAATATTATTCTAATTAGGAATCCATTCTTCTGTTATCAGAAGAAACAATTGCTTTCCTGTTTGACATTATAATTCTAAAGTAATGTTAAAATACAATTTTTTTCTTGATATTTCTAATAATTCTTGAAAAATTGAAGGCATATTTCAAATTGGACATATTTCTGAAAAAGTTGAAAACATTTTGCTTTTATTGAAGTTGTAACAGTACTCATATTGATAAAAGAGATTTCTCCAAATGTCTAATAAAAAATAACTGTCGCTGTTGGACTATTAGGTTTGACTTATTTATTGTCGGATTATTCTTTAAATTATATAAGTTCCAAAGGTATCGGAAGATATATTTTCGTTTTTAATGGTCTTATATTTTAAAGGTACTCAAGCGTCTTTTACAGATGGACCGAAGTATATTTTTTTCGATATTTTGTTACTTTACAAGATTAATTTGCAGATTAGATCATGTTATGTATTAAGATAATTTTTTTCTATTATTATTACTTTTCTTTATTTCTTCATTCGAATATGGACCTATATTTCAATTAGCTCAGATTAAAAATTTTAAAATGTAAATAAACTATAAATATTAAAAGATAAAAAAATTAAAATGTATATAAAATATTGAACTATTAAAATAGAAATAAGAAATATTAAGCCAATGCAATGACAACAAAGGACAACAAACTGTATAACTGGTCATTTTTTTTTCATTAAATTTCCCTCGTTTACTAATCATTAGCAAATTATGATTGTGAATATAAATTTAGGCATAATCAAAGTCAAGGATTATGATTATTTTTTTTTTTTTGAATTTCTTTAAAAACATAGTGATACATTTTCTGTTAAGTTAGAAATAAGAATATTTTGAAAAGTCAGTATGTCAAGAAATATTTTACTCAAATCTTTCCAAATAATTATGTTATCTTTGTTAATAATAATTTTACTTCTCCTAACAATCAAACGTTTTTTATGTGATTGAAAATTAGCTTAATTATTTTTTATGCAATGGAAATTTATAAAATATAATAGCTTTATTTTTTTGCTTATTTCATGATTATAAAAAATTAATAATCATTTCCAGTTTGCTTTAATAAAAATATATAAGCTTTATTTTTTTGCTTATTTTACGATAATAAAAAATTAATAATCATTTCCAGTTTGCTCTGATAATTCCTTGATATGTGCCTTGAGAAAAATGCAAAATTTGTGAGTGATTTATAATTTTTAATCCTATAATTTGTAATTAATATTTGTTCCGATTCATGTCCACCGCTGTATCTTTTATCAATCAGTGATATTTTGCTTTATGCCATGTTTGCATTTGAAAACGTTGTCTATTAATAATAAAGTCTGTGCTACTTTATAATTGGTATGCTCTACAGGCCAGACCATTTGACCAAGAAGTATCATGTTTGATGTGTATATATTTTAGTGAGTGGAAATATGTTCCCCGGAGCTATTTTTTGAAAGATTAATTAAATAAATTCATTCATTTATTTAATTAAATTAAACAACATTTTAGAATTTTTCCATCATAAAACCCGAAAATATCAAAGAACAAAATTAATTTGTCAATCATTTTACAATTCAAAAGACATTTATTTTTAATATTGCTGATTCAATTGTTGGGTAATATTTGTTCACAACTTCGATAATTTTATTAAATATATATTTTGTCAAATTTTCAACGATAGTTTTTATTGTTTCAATGAAATCCAAACCATTTTCATTATTTCATAAAATATTTAATGGCGTTATTTTCTATCCGTATTGAAAGCTAAAAAAAGAAAAAAAATGCTTTTTTTGATTCATGAGGAATAAAGTGAAGCTGCTCTATCGAAAAAATAACTTGCTATAAGAAACTAGATACCCGGTAAAAAATATTTATTAACTTTCCAGCATGTAATTTGACAAGAAACTCTAGAAAAGTGATTGACATATTATTGAGAAATTGTGTAAAATTCTTAAAACAACAGCTTTTGCTCCTGTTATTCCCAAGCTCTTTTCAGTTTCAGCTACATCAGCATATTGGGATGTCCGAGTCTAATAGCTAATTAGTAAATATATACTTAAGCATTCGTCGAGTGTTTTTGGAAAATCTCCGAGTGCTCTAAACCTATTTGGACAATCGTCTCTAATGAAAAAATTACGCGCTACGAATATTCCATCAATCAAAGAAAGAGGGTAAAATTTGGCATTGGTATCCCGGCGACTCGGAAGAGGTCTTAAGCGTCATTGAACCAGCTTTAATAGAGTTAACGCCCGTTCAATGACGTTTAATCCGTAGAGTTAAAGAATATCAGAATTTTAATGAATAAATATATTTCACTGAGCAGTCACAATATTAGGGACTTAATTAAAATGAAACACATCCTAAAGAACTATATGATCGCCAAAGGCTATCAGTTAAACATTCTGTACTATATCGTTCATCAGCAATAGAAAAACCATGCGTTCAAAGCGGCTTCAACTAAATTACATTTAACTACAGAGTGATCAAGAAATAACAGAGGCTGTTTGGAGCTCTGTTACGTGTTATGTACTGCACGAAATATAACAAAATTTGGCCCCCATACACATTAAAGCATGCGGTTTCTATTTGTCAAAAAAAATCAGTACCAAAAAACGCCGATAGGGGAAAATATGGAGCTGCGATCGAAAACTTTATTATGTAATTTGCGTATATGGGTACTTTGTGACATGATATCGACGATAAAAGGAAGGGTTGCGGGAATTTATGTCGTTCTGCAAGAATTCGCCCTCCATTGCGTTGACACTACGTGAACGCGCCTTATTAGACAAGCTGTATTATCAGAGGGATGAAAATGTCAGTACTGCTCTTCGTGAATACCGGCGGTTAAAACAGTTACGTAGAAGATCGCTGACCATAGCTAACTTACTTAGGATGGTTAAAAGATTTGAAACAATGGGGATTCTTGGTGGTGCAACCAGGCCGAGAACGTAAAGTTATCAAGCAGGAACAAGTTGAAGAAGTTGCAACCGCCGTTAAGAATCAGGCGATACCTAATAAGCAAGTTATCAGCAGTGCACGTTCAATATCACGACAAACAGATACCCCGTTCTCGACGATGCAGAAGATATTACATAAGATTCTGAAATTTTATCAGCATAAGATAACACCCATTAACTGAAGACACTGATCTGAATATTGGCAATTTCTAGTTGTGAGACGGTTCTGGTTCACTTGAAAGGTGTTGTGTATCAAGGACATGTTCCTGACATTCCTACTTTAAAAGATCAAATAATGCTGCATGTCAGACGAATAAATGCCGATATGCTGCGAGCCACCGCCGAAAACCTCGTGCAATTATTTTAACATCAAGTTGGCGGTTACCTTGAGATAAATTTGTAAGTTGCTATAATAAACGTTCTTCATTGGTATTTGGTGTGTTGCTATTTACTATTTCCATTGGCAACTATGTATTCTTTTTCCACAAATTATGCTCTTGCAGCGCCAGGATTTCCTCTATTGGCGTTTTTTGTGTTATTATTATTATTATTTTTTGATAAATCAAAACCGCATACTTTAATGTGTATGGTGGCAAAATTTTGTTATAATTTGTCCAGTACATAACAACACGCTATAGGGCTCCAAACACCTCCAGCTATCTTTTGCTCACCTTGTATAAAGCAGAATATCAAGAAACCCAAAACTTTTTCTTGCACTTTCCGCATTCTTCAAAAATTCGGAAGCATCATTGACTATTTAAACAAGAAATCATTTACAAAAGCTCATTCCATTATGGTATATGTTAAAGAGTAATTTTGTGATTCTATATGCTAAAGAAAATGTAAATAATTGGTTATTATTAATACTAACCGGTTTGGTTATATTAATAACTAGCCGCCTTTGGCGACCAGCCGGTTCGCCAATCTTAATGTTCGTTAAAATTTTAATAATTAAATATTTTATGCAATTTCTACTTTAATAGCTTCTTCATCAAAATATTTTAAAACTTCAAATTTTGATTTTCATAAAATTCATTCATAATATTATAAAGGCCTTCAGTCATAACGTAATATGTATCTCTCTCATTTTCTGTTAGCACCCGTAGAATTTATGCTTTAAATTAAAGTGGAAAGAATTTATCTTCAATTAATATAATAATATTTTTTTACTGAAACAAAGCATTTTTTTATAATCTGATTAATGAAAATAGAGTCACTCAGCGTTTAAACTTTATGGGCACTAAAGAATATCTTTTTAAATTTATGTAATATCTCAAGAGTTGGGCAACAAAATTTTCTTAGATTCATTATGAGCAGATCGATTCATTAACAATGTTTAAATTTAAATGCATCAAACACTAAGAAAATAAAACGAATCGTTTAAAATAAACGGTTGAAAACGGTAGAATTTATGCTTTAAATTAAAGTGGAAAGAATTTATCTTCAATTAATATAATAATATTTTTTACTGAAACAAAGTATTTTTTTTATAATCTGATTACTGAAAATATAGTCACTCAGCGTTTAAACTTTATGGGCACTAAAGAATATCTTTTTTAATTTATGTAATATCTCAAGAGTTGGTCAACAAAATTTTCTTAGATTCATTATGAGCAGATCGATTTATTAACAATGTTTAAATTTAAATGCATCAAACACTAAGAAAATAAAACGAATCGTTTAAAATAAACGGTTGAAAACAGGTTTTAAAAAAACTACTTAAAAAACGATGTACTTAAAACTATAAGCATATACAAAAATATATATAACTAACATAAATACAATTTACTTACAAAAGCATGCAACTAACCCAAAAATAATTTAAATCATCCATTGATAACGTTGTCATGGCAACAATCAGAACAGAATGCGCATGCGTGAATTTTCTTCGCCGGTTACGTAACGCAAATACGTGATTTTTTCTACGCCAGTTGGGGTAACGCTATGCGGATTAGAAATTTTTAATTTCCTTTATTCTGTTGTATTTTAATTCAAAAGTACTTCAGAATGAATCTGAAAGATTGATTCATTAACAATGTTTAATTTTAAATGCATCAAACATTAAGAAAATAAACAGAACCGATTGAAATAATCCGCCGAAAAATTTTAACCCTAGCCTCATTACTGTTGGGAGAAAAAAAACTGAAGCCTTTCTCGTTTGGCGCTCTGGATAATGGAAGATATTTTTGGCGGAAAAGTTGGCGGTGGGGAAAATGGAAGATTTTTTTGGCGGGAAAGTTAGTTTTTAATTAATAATTAAAATTCTAATTAAAAATTCGAAAAAAGAAACCCCAGGTGCACATTCCCGACCTCTAAGGTATACATGCACCAAATTTGGTAGCTGTATGTCAAACGGTCTGACCTGTAGAGCGCCAACACACACACACACACACACACACACACACACACACACACACACACACACATACACACACACACACACACACACACACACACACACACACACACACACACACACACATTGAGCTTTATTATAAGTATATAGATGACCAGTTAGTATTAATAATAACCGATTATTCACATTGACCTAATAATTCTTGAACTATTAGGTCAGGTCTGATTCAGGTCACTTGTTGATTTCTATTGTTTATTTTAAATAACGTATGGTACATTGATTGCAATATGCTTAATGGAAACTTCTTCCAGATTTCTTTTACTCATTTTAAAAATAATTGTGATCGTCCTTTGTGAACTTCGCTTCTTTATATTTGTTGCTTGTTGACATTGGGTAACTACCTGGAATTCTGACTGTATTACCTTTGATTAACTCTTTATTTAAAACTTAATATTCATATTACTCAATTGTGTATACAAGCGGTTCTGATTCCCAGACATCATAGTTCCATAGACATATTGACTCTCTATCTTTTAAATTTTGAAATATTGTAAGTTAATTATCTTAATTGCCATTTAAATTAAATTGATACTAAACAGATTTCTTCCTTACTTTCAATAATGGAAGAAATATATTCGGTTAGGTATTTTATGAGACAATAAAAACGGTTTTAATTTCACAATTATAATGTAATATAAGTTTCAAAATTGGCCAAAAAAATATCATGAAATCAAGAAAAAAAAATTGCCAAAATTTAAGAAATATTTGTGCGATTAGTAAGTTGATATCAATTTAAAGGTAAAAATAAATTAAGACAGCATAAAATAACAAAAGATGGTGTAAGAACCTCATTTGTTGTATTATTTTATAGAATTTTTGTAAAAAAACGCAAAAATTTCATTTAATATATAATTTATCAAAATTCGAATAAAAAGTTCGAAAAATCTCTCCAATGTGCACATTTCAAACATCCAAATTTTATTTGTACCAAGTCTGGTAACGGTGTGAATAACGGCCCGTAGACAGCTAGAATACAGAGAAACATAATTAATACTTCTATTAACAATTGAGATGAAGTTCGGAAAACTGTAGTCTTAACAACCCAAATAGCATTGGTACTATCTAAGTTAAATGTATGTGATGAAAAAATTAGCAAGCAAAGACGCCTTCTTTCTAAATAAAACGCAAACTGTTTCATTTAATATATAATTTATCAAAATTCGAATAAAAAGTTCGAAAAATCTCTCCAATGTGCACATTTCAAACATCCAAATTTTATTTGTACCAAGTCTGGTAACGGTGTGAATAACGGCCCGTAGACAGCTAGAATACAGAGAAACATAATTAATACTTCTATTAACAATTGAGATGAAGTTCGGAAAACTGTAGTCTTAACAACCCAAATAGCATTGGTACTATCTAAGTTAAATGTATGTGATGAAAAAATTAGCAAGCAAAGACGCCTTCTTTCTAAATAAAACGCAAACTGTAAAACCATTCACCTCGTAGATTTTAAAACGAAATAATTATTTCCCATCAAACACTCCACAGCAACAAAAAATACCCGAAGAATACTTCTTCATCCACGAACCTTTCATCGAACTATTATAACGTCATTTACGCTTGACATTAAAAACAAGCGGAATGGCAAAAGATAACAAAAGTGCAAAAAGACTACAGCAAAAGTGGAGAAAAAAATAAGAAGTTGGAACATATTTCTTTCTTCCGAGCCTGGTCCCCCCTCAACCCCATTAATACACGGCAACTTTTTCGCGCTCTTTGCCTTCAATTATGGAAACCGCGTGCGGTACTTTTGCCCGTGACATCTCTGTCGCCTCTCCCTTGACAAACGATGCCTTGTTGAGGAAGATATTGTGAAAATGTCATTAAGCATCACGCCCCGCCGATCCCCGTATTGATTCCGGCACTGGAGAACACGCTCGGCGAGGATGAGAGAGTGGCATAACTTACGGCGAATGAGTTCTGCCCTTCCTAACGCCTAATCTTAAAAGTGGAGAAAATTGTCGGGAGATTGAGAATTTCATCAGCAGCGAAGAAGAATGGAGAGTTGCTTCAAAGAGATTGACTTCCAGACAACGGTGACGTGAGGAAAAGAATGGCCTGAAATTAAATTTCCGATATGTGCCTTGGATGTTTTTGAAAAATTAAGCAGTTGATGCATCGTTTTTCAAATATTTAAGATGATGAGCAACAGTAGAAACATTACTTTCTGAAATGTACTGAGAAACAGCATTCATATCGCTCAAAACAAAAGCACTAAAACCTTTTTAATGTGTAATATAATATTATTGAGGGGTGTAATGTAGCACGTCTCCACGCGGTGCACCTTGGTTAATACTAAATCTGCTTTCTCCTACCTTGTATATTGGAAGGCAAGGGATCTAATGAAGTCATAGCCAATCTTCTAAGCATTTGTAATAAATAAATAAATATTATTAAAGTACTTCATTTCGAAAAGCTGATTCGAATCTTCTCGCAAGTCAAAGATAAAGCATTTATTCTAGAAGTACAATATCCACCACAACTTAGGGAAAAAAAAGATTGATTTTGAAATGATTCTGGAATCTGAAAATTTTTTCGAATCTATGACAGGAAGTCGAATTTCTGATATCTGTAACACATTTAATTAAAAGATATTAATGAAAATGCATCGATGGAAAGTACAACAAAATATTTGTATAAATAATTTGAAAATATTAAAATGATACAAAAATATGTAAATATAAATTGACGGTATTAAAATGAGGAAAGATATGTATATCTAAATTGAAAAATCCTAAAAAACTCATTTCAAGAATAACAATGTAAAATCATTATAGGAGGTGACTTATGAAAACCAAGTGCTTGAAAAAAAGTTCATATTCAGGAAAATATATAAAACGGCTCATTTCGGCAGTTATTTTTAATACTGTATTGTACTAGGAAACACATGGATTAGAAATTTATAGAAATGAATATTTATTAATAGTAACTTTATTTTGTTAAAAATTGCATATTAGTTTTGTAGGAAATTTCCAGAAATTTAAAATTTACATATTACTACTGTCGCAAGAACTAGATACGAATATGTTGCTTAAACAATGTATAGTTCTTATTAATTTAACTAAGAAGTATGCTTTTCATCATGATGTTCTTTTAGGATCATTCCAGGAGAAAGAAAGTACCTTAATCGTAACTGGTGACATGAATTTCCTTACGTGCTCTGAGACATGAAGTCAAAAAAGACTCCATTGCATTTTTTTTTTTTTTTTTGCCTTTTATAAACAAAATTGGAATTTATTTTGAAATGCAATGTATTCGAGAAATCATGTAATTACCAAAAATATTTAAAATGCTAAATTTCATAATATTAAATGTTGGAAAGATATTATAAGAAAAACCTAAATAATCTTCTGATGAGTATTTGTTTCATTTAAATATTATGGGATGACACTAACGTTAATAACTACTAGACTTTAACTGAATGAAGAATACAATACAGATTGCAATACGAAAAATGTAGAAATTAACTGGTGGGTTATATATTTTTCCAATCGCAATTTCAGAGATGTAAAGTCAATGATTCTATAAATAGCAACCAAAATTTAGAAAAAGAATTACTCGGTTATGCGCACGTGTTTAAACTTGAACTTCTGCCAATATACTGAGGAAAGAACAACTTGAAGGTACTGAGGAGATGATTATATTCAAGGACAAAAGAAAGAAAAAAAAACACGTAATAATCAGAGCTAATGAACAAAGAGGAAGCATTATGTCTCCCGTCTCCAGTTACGGGTCAAAGGTTCTTGAACGCCTTGGAAACTTAAAAGAATGTCCTTCAATCTAGATCAGAGGTTCCCAAACTTTTTTTTTTCTCGTAGACCACTTTCAAAGTTTTACTATTTTCGGTAGACCCCCTGCTGCTACATTTCTACTGTATTCCCAAAACTCCTAAAAACGATCACCCTAAATTGGGGGTGTTAAGAAGAAAAAAAAGTATCACATTTTCTTGTGTCCTATTTATTAAAATAATACTTGTGGTTATACAAAATTATAAACATTTATTATTACAAACACTTACAACTTGTGAACCCCTGTTTTCTTTTCATGTCTACGTGGACCCCCGTGTGGTCTCCTATGGACCCCTGGGGGTCCACCTGGACCACTTTGGGAACCTACGATCTAGAGATAATCTCTGATCTATGTGTG